>NW_015173740.1:96222-128273 GCF_001447785.1 Gekko japonicus
CGAGCGAGCAATTTGGCTCCTGCATAAATTAGTCTGCTCTGGAGCCATCCTTCCTGAGCTAAGACAAAAATGTGTGAGCTGGAGGCTAAAAAACTGTGAGCTAGCTCACACTAACTCAGCTTAGAGGAACACTGCTGGCAAGCTTTCCGTAAGAGAGAACCCCAGGTTCTTCCCAGATTTGAGGTCTCTGTCAGACATTCATGCCCAGAGACCATGTCATACACAAGTCCTGCCCCAATTCATATCTCACCTATCAGAGGACAGTGATTTTGCTGAGTAATAAAAGGTTTCTCCAGCTCTCAGACACAGACACTTCTCTGACTGAGGGGGGAAAGTTCTGGGGGCTTTTTCCATAGCTAAAGTGAACTACATTTCTCTGTAGCAAAATCAGCTTTTAAATGTACTTTTTAACAGAAGAGAGGTGGGCAGAAAGCTTTTCCTCCAACCATACTAAGATGTATGAAAACCTAATTGTGTTGTGACAGAAAATGGCCAAATTGATAATGTGGATTATTTTAGTATTGTTTCAGCTGAATGGTATTGAATTTCTTAGATACGGGGGTGGGGGGGGATGGAAAGCGCTGTCAATCACAGCAACTTATGGCAACCCAGTAGGGTTTTCAAGGCAAGAGACATTCAGAGGTGGTTTGCCATTGCCAGCCACTGTGTCACTCACAACCCTGGTATTCCTCGGAGTTCTCCCATCCAAACACTAGCCAGGGCTGTCCCTGCTTAGTTTATGAGACTGGGCTAGCCCAGGATGTCCAGTGAGGTCTTAGACATGTACTCTGTTATTTCTCAGTTGCCAGCTGAAAACGTTTCTGGTTTACCAAGCTTTTGGTGATATTTGAAGTTTAGAGACTGGACTGACTGCTAACTGTAACTTACTTCTATTTTACCATTCTAATTTCATAGTAGTATTTTTGATTGTTTCAAGATACTTACTGCAAGCTATCCTGGTAATCAATCAATAGGCTATATGTTTTAGATAAATTGAATTAAAGTCTGCATCTACCAGTGTGTTCGGCACCTTGAAGCAATATCCACCCGCCTTGGGAAAAAACCAATGTTTCTTTGTGCGGTCTTCTAGCTTCATCTCTCTCTCTCCCCCTCCTTGTGTCAACCTCTACTTACACTTTCCTTAACTATTTCCTTTTGAACTTAACAGATTAAGAAGCAGTGCTACACGTGGATCAGAGGGCCATCAGGCTTTGGTAACTGCCTTGAATAAAAGATCCCTTCCTTCTAAAACATTATACTCAGGAACAGATCATTGCAGTGTCACACTAACCTGTTTATTGACCTCAGCAATAGATAACTGCAGAGCCATCAGCATGCTGTCTGCCCCACACACCGTGGTTCTTTCAGAATCTGAAAATAAGTGCCATTCTTTTCGGAAACGCTGGACCATTTTCAAGATCTTTTCTTGAAGAGAAGCCATGCTCCTAAATCAGCAAGTACAGCATTTTACAAAGTTATGTATAACCGGCAGGAATGGCCTGGCAACGTTTAAGAGGGCAGGCGGCACAATATTCTCTATAAACTGGAGAGGAAGGGAAATAGCAACAAAACAAAATTCAACAAGAAAAGAACATGATGCAAGGGGATGAGTTTAAGATCAAGTAAAGTGGCAGGAAATCATCAAGACAGACATAAAAGGCAAGAGAATGGATGCCCTAAACATGAGTTACCAAGGTGATAGTGAGGTAAAAAAATCTAGTGCCATTAGGAATTTCTTTCCCAAAAGTTAGAAAGTAACCATTTACACTTCAGTAATGAAAACACAGCAAGAAAGATTTTGAAGAAGGTGGAAAGGTTTCATAGGAGCATTATAGGAAGTCAATCAGAGGTAGAGATGTAAAATTTCCGGAAATTTTGAAGCTCGGAAAAAAACGGAAATTTTCTGAAAAATTGAAAAAATTGCTACATTAACACTTATTTTTTCTTTTCCAGATTGAAAGTTGTTCTGTTACTTTAGGAACATAAAATATGACTATGGACAATTTTACTTGGCATGAAATTATCACAACTAGCATTTTAAAAATATAGTGTATCCAAACAATTATTGTGGTTGGGGGGAAGAACCAGATTAGTAGTAACTAAACTAATGTAACTAAATGATTCAGCTTTCTGGAATCATATAAATGAAAACTCTTCACCTTTTTAAATTAAGTATATACTTTCCAGTCCTTTTCGTTGCTCTGTATTTTCTTCCAGTGCTTTGAGGCCTAGTAAAGCCTGAGTGCCAGAATACCCACCCACATGCAGAAACAAAACTGAAACCTTTTTATTTTCTTGTGACAACAGTACCTCCTAAAGGAAGAAATGCATCTTGTTCTTGCATTGGAGAGTTCAGTTTGTAACCTTGGACTTGCTTGTCCTCAGTGCACAGAAATTAAATTCATCTGATACCATACATATTTTTAGAAATGATTTGGAAAATATTTGAACACCTTGTCATTAAAATATTCTATTCACCACGTTAAATCAATTTTTCTTTTTTTCAATTTTTCCAATTTTTCAGGAAAAAAAAAGGCTTCAGGAAAAAAATGGGGGGGGGAAATGGTTTTCCCACGAATTTTTCCAGGCCTTCACATTTCTGATCAGAGGCAGAAAATAGATTATTTTTTGGAAATTCCATCTGAATGGGGATCCTGAGTAGGTCTGGCTATTGAATGCCCTGCCCCTTTAATAGCAACTTAATAGGAAGTTATTTACGTCCATCCCATGAAAAGCTTCAGTCAGCAATTTCCACACACCAAGCCTCTATTGAACAGACATTTTTCTTTAAGCATGTTGGCAATCCAGTTGGGGACAGATAATTCTTCTTCAGGGTTTTCCACCTCGGTTGGTGTAGCAATTAGTGTCAGGCTAGAATCTGGTAGCTCTTGATTCAAATCCCCACTCTGCCATGGAATCTTACCAGGTGCCCTTGGGCCTGTCACACACTCTCAGTCTAACAGGGTTGTTGTGATGATAAAACGCAGGAGAGGAGAACAATCTAAGCAAAAAGCTCTGGGACCGCACTAGGGAGAAAGACAAGGTATAAAAGAAGTAAATATCTATTTGTTTAATTAGATTTCTTGATCGCCCTTCGCTGCTTGCGCAGGGCTCAGGGCGGTTTACAACAGAATAATTCAGTACATTATAAAACCAATTAAAACCATAAAAATTCAGAACATTAAAATAAAATAAAAATCTCATTGCACCTTATATGACCAAGACTTGGAGCTAAAAGCTGAAGACGTTCATGTTTTTCAGTTCAGGTGAAAAACAATTACGAAGGGGTTCATAAAACTATGCATGATGTGAAGAAACTAGAGAGAACATTTTCATCACTCCCCCCATTAATGCTAGAACAAGGGAACACCTAGTGAACCAGATGGACTCTAGAATCAGAGCAGACAAGACAATGTATTCTTTTGCACAAGATAAGAACTTACGCCAGAAAAGGCTGTAAATTTGGTCACTAGTTTATATGACTTTAAAAGGGAATTAACAGAGGATAGACACTGATGGGCCTATAAGCCATGAAAGCTAAATGGAACCTCAATGTTCAGGGGCAGTGTACTTCTAAATACCAGTTGTTGGAAGGCGACAAGAGGGTTTAGTTTCTGGGAACATCTAACTGTGGCTAACAGACTGGTGGACTGTGGCCCCGGTCACACGGCAAAGTTGTCGCGGGAGAGGCACGGAAGGTGGGCGGATTATCTGGGTGCAATCACACCCCAACATCTGGGAAGTGGAGCGCACCCGTGGCTTACTGCCGACAATGCGCATTTAAAAACTAGTACCTCCAAGGTACTAGTAAACGTTTGTCATGGGCTGCCTCCAGACACCCGTGGTGTGATCATGCCGGTGCGCGGCATTCCCCTCTAGTCCCTCGTTTACCTGCTGGCGACGAGGGAAGGACCCGTGCTGTGCTGCCGGCGCATCTGATCACGTAATCGCGGATCAAAGTGCGCCGGGGCAATTAGCCACGCCTCCCCCCCACGATATCCAGCCCGTGTGCCCGGGGCCTAAGTGAACCTTTCTTCCTTTAAAAAGTTATGCAGACAGACCAAGGGTTCCCACTCCAGCCTTTTTGAGGCTGTGCACATATGTGGAATTCTGACACAGCGTGGTAGGTGCAGCAACAAAATGGCTGCTGCAAGAGGTTAAGCCAGCCACAAAACAGCTGCCACAGCTTAACTTTAGCAATCCTTGTGCTGCAGTGGCAGCTGCTGCCAAAGCAACATTTTTAAAAATTTGCACAGCCAATCAGAAGCCTTGCAGAGCAAAAGTCCTACCAGGCCCCAACTATTTCCTGAAAATAATTGGCAGGCACCATGTTGGGGACCCCAAGAGAGACCCATAGACACAAAGATTCTATACACACTTTCCAATGATCATACACAGGCTGGAGGCTAGGGCTGCCAACAGGCCTAGAGAAAAATGCTCTAACCCTTTAACAGAGTCTTAATAGGATGATGTGGTTTACCTCTATGTTATGAGAAGCTTCAACCAGCCACTTCTGTGCACTAAGCCTCTATTAAAGGAACTGGGCACTTTTCTCCAGGCCTATTGGAGGCAGAATTTACCACCCCAATTTCAATCCCACCCACATGCATTCATTCATTCTCCATTAAAATGTCCAAAAACGGTTAATACCCCACTATGTTAAACAGCTGCTGAATGTTATAAGGTTGTTAACTCCAGGCTGGGAAATTCCTGGAGATTTCTGGGTGGAGCTTGGGGAGGGGAGGGATTTTAGGAGGGTGTAATCCCATAGAGTCTACCTGCCGTTTTCTCCAAGGGAACTGATCTCTTGGCTGGGAGGGCGGGGTAAAAATCCAATAAATAAATAAACCTGTAATTCTGGAAGATCTGAAGACCTTACCTGGAGATTAGTAACTCTTAAATTTAACCTCCCCCTCATGGATCACTGCCTTGTCGTGGCGAGGGGGCTTGCGTAGTTCAATGAAGCTGTGGGCTACGCCGTGAAGGGCCACCCAAGACGGACAGGCCACAGCAGAGAACTCAGACCAAGCGTGATCCCCCTGGAGAAGGAAATGGCAACCCACTCCAGTACTTTTGCCAAGAAAACCCCATGGACAGTATCAAAAGGCTAAAAGATATGACACCGGAAGATGAGCCCCTCAGGTCGGAAGGTGTCCAATATGCTACTGAGGAAGAGCAGAGGGCAAGTACAAGTAACCCCAGAAAGAGTGAAGCGGCTGGGCCAAAGCCGAAAGGACGCTCAGTTGTGGATGTGTCTGATGGTGAAAGGAAAGTCCGATGCTGCAAAGAACAATACTACATAGGAACCTGGAATGTAAGATCTATGAATCAAGGTAAGCTTGACGTGGTCAAAAATGAGATGGCAAGACTGAACATCGATATCTTAGGAATCAGTGAACTAAAGTGGACAGGAATGGGCGAATTTAACTCAGAAGACCATTATATCTACTACTGTGGCCAGGAATCTCGTAGAAAAAATGGTGTGGCCTTTATAGTCAACAAGAGAGTGCAAAAGGCAGTACTGGGATACAATCTCAAAAATGACAGAATGATTTCTGTCCGATTCCAAGGCAAACCATTCAACATCACAGTAATCCAAGTCTATGCCCCAACCACTGATGCAGAAGAGGCTGAAGTGGACCGGTTCTATGAAGACCTACAACACCTCCTAGAACTAACACCAAAAAATGATGTCCTCATCATCATAGGGGACTGGAATGCTAAAGTAGGAAGTCAAAAGGTAACCGGAATAACAGACAAGTTTGGCCTTGGAAAGCAAAATGAAGCAGGGCAAAGGTTAACAGAGTTTTGTCAAGAGAACACACTGGTCATAGCGAACACCCTTTTCCAACAACCTAAGAGGCGACTCTACACATGGACATCACCAGATGGGCAACACCGAAATCAGATTGACTATATAATTTGCAGTCAAAGATGGAGAAGCTCTATCCAGTCAGTAAAAACAAGACCTGGAGCTGACTGTGGTTCAGATCATGAGCTACTCATTGCAAAATTCAGACTTAAACTGAAGAAAATTGGGAAAACCACGAGGCCATTCAGGTTTGACCTAGATCGCATCCCTGATGAATATACAGTAGAGGTGAAGAATAGATTCAAGGGTCTGGATTTGATAGATAGAGTGCCTGAAGAACTATGGACAGAGGTTCGTGACATCGTACAGGAGGCAGCAATCACCACCATACCAAAGAAAAAGAAATGCAAGAAAGCAAAATGGCTTTCTGATGAGGCTTTACAAATAGCAGAGGAAAGAAGGAAAGCGAAAGGCAAAGGCGAAAAGGAAAGATTTACCCAACTGAACGCAGATTTCCAGAGAACAGCAAGGAGAGATAAGGAGGCCTTCCTGAATGAACAGTGCAAAGTAATAGAAGAAAACAATAGAATGGGAAGGACTAGAGATCTCTTCAAGAAAATTGGAGAAATCAAGGGAGCGTTCCATGCAAAGCTGGCCATGATAAAGGACAAAAACGGTAGGGACCTAACAGAAGCAGAAGAGATTAGGAAAAGATGGCAAGAATACACAGAAGAACTATACAAGAAAGACCTCAATGTCCTTGACAAACACGACGGTATAATCACTGACCTTGAGCCAGACATCCTGGAATGTGAAGTTAAATGGGCCTTAGAAAGCATTACTAACAACAAAGCTAGTGGAGGTGATGGTATTCCAGCTGAGCTATTCAAAGTCTTAGAAGATGATGCTGTTAAAGTTCTGCACTCCATTTGCCAGCAAATTTGGAAAACGCAACAGTGGCCACAGGATTGGAAAAGATCAGTATACATTCCAATCCCAAAGAAGGGCAATGCCAAGGAATGTTCAAACTATCGCACAATTGCACTCATATCACACGCTAGCAAGGTCATGCTCAAGATCCTACAAGCTAGGCTTCAACAGTACGTGGATAGAGAACTACCAGAAGTACAAGCTGGGTTTCGAAGAGGTAGAGGAACGAGAGATCATATTGCCAACATTCGCTGGATTATGGAGAAAGCAAGAGAGTACCAGAAAAATATCTACTTCTGCTTCATTGACTATGCTAAAGCCTTTGACTGTGTGGATCACAACAAACTATGGCAGGTCCTTAAAGAGATGGGAGTACCAGACCACCTCACATGTCTCTTGAGAAACCTGTATAAGGGCCAAGAAGCGACAGTTAGAACCGGATACGGAACAACTGATTGGTTCAGCATAGGAAAAGGAGTACGACAAGGATGTATACTGTCACCTTGCTTATTTAATATATATGCAGAGTACATCATGCGAAACATGGCATCCGGTCCCATCACTCCTTGGCAAATAGAAGGGGAAGTCGTGGAAGTAGTGACAGACTTCACGTTCCTGGGATCCCAAATCACCGCAGACTGTGACTGCAGCCATGAAATTAAAAGACGCCTGCTATTTGGGAGGAAAGCGATAGCGAACCTAAAAAGCATGATAAAAAGTAGAGACATCACTCTGCCAACAGAAGTCTGCATGGTCAAAGCAATGGTATTCCCAGTAGTCATGTATGGCTGTGAGAGTTGGACTATAAGGAAGGCCGAGCGCCGAAGAATAGATTCTTTTGAACTATGGTGCTGGAGAAGACTCTTGAGAGTCCCTTGGACTGCAAGAAGATCAAATCAGTCAATCCTAAAAGAAATCAACCCTGACTGTTCCCTGGAAGGCCAGATAATGAAACTGAAGCTCAAATACTTTGGCCACCAAATGAGAAGGGAGCACTCACTGGAGAAGACCCTGATGCTGGGAAAGATTGAAGGTCAAAGAAGACGGGGACGGCAAAGGATGAGATGGTTGGACAGTGTCAGCGATGCAACGAATATGAAACTGAGCAAACTTCAGAGGACAGCGGAAGACAGGAGGACCTGGCGGGATCTAGTCCATGGGGTCGCGAAGAGTTGGACTCGACTGTGCGACTGAACAACAACAGAATTTAACCTATTGATCGAATACTGTCAAAACCCACTCAGACCAGGTTTGGTCTATTGGCACCTTGTGGTTCAGCTTCCCCTGTTATTTCTTTAAAATGAAATTTTGTTCTGAAAATTCTCACCTTGTGCAGCCCCTATTATTCATTTATAACCCACCTTTCTTCCCAATGGGGACTCAAAACCACTTACATTATTCTCCTCTCCTCCAGTTTTCATTATACAGTGCAGGACAAGAAACATCACTGTATCAAACCCCAGCAGTACAATCTATTTTATTTATTGACATCATTTAGTCCACCTTTCTTGCTTGGATTGAAGGCAGATGACACAGAGTGAATCAATACAATCGACGGATGGGGCATTCAATAAACAATGCAATAGGATTTGGGATGAACCAGACAGAAGCCTAGCAACAGAACTGAAGTAAAGTATAAATATTAACATGGCTCATTAAATGATGCAAAATTCCATACTAGGATCCTAGTTTCAGCAAGCTATACTCAGTAGGATAGACCACAATCTCTGATATTTTTTCCAAGTAACTTGATGAATCATTTAGTACAGTAGAACTGCACAGTTTGCAGAAAGCCGTTTTGCACAGTTTGCAGAAAGCCGTGAAAGCGGGAGCCTTCCTAACCTCCTCATCTGATCTAATCATAAAGGCAGTTTAGAGTATACTGCCCAATACTTCAAAGTTGTCAAATGGTCCACACAAGTGAGTAAGCGATAAATGTTTACCACCACCCTAGGAAAAGCTTCACCTGCTGATCTATCAGGTTGCTGATCTGCGTTTTGCTGCCTGGCCAGTTGGCAACCCCAATTTCCTCCACCTAACGCCTCTCCACAAGTTCTCCTACTTCTTCCCGCCGCCGCCGCCAAGAACCGGAGTCCCGTCGCCTCACTCACCCCCTTAACACGAAAAAGAATAGCTGAAGTATTGCAGAGGAAGGGCCCCTAAAGTGCCGCGGAGCAGCCGCCGGCTGACAACCACCGAGCCGCACTTCGCGGAGATTTAATTTTAAATTCTTCGATGCTGGCCAATCAAAACGCGGCCTGCTCGCTGACCCGGAAAAGGTTTTCTAGCGCAGCAATAGCTACCCGGAAGCTCTGAGTCCTGACAAATTCTTCGCGGGAGTCTGCTGGGCGGCCACGGGGGAAACTTGGGTATGCGGCGTGGGAGCTCGCAGGTATCTAAAGCGGGTGGATTTGTTTCGCTTGTGGATGTGGATGTGGGAAGCGGTGTGTGTGTGGGGGGGAACGTGTGCCTTCCTGTCAGTCTGTTGCTCCCAAAGTGTTATAGGCCACGTGCGTGAACGGCACCGCATCAGTTTCCAGGTGTGCGGGTGGGAGAGAAGTAGAATTTCTTGAATCGCTTTCACGAGTCTCGGCCACTGCTCTGCCTGTTTCTTAGGGAGTCTTTTGTGGGTATTATTTATAAGGTTTTTCCTTGGGTGCTGAAGTAGTTTTGTGATCTATATGATTTTTAATCTCTTACTCGTCTTAACTCCCAGCTGCTTGGGAGTAAAGTGAATTTATAAATATTTTCACATACACATACATACACACACAGACCTTTATTGGCACATGTTGGTTACAGGAAGAAATAAAAGTGGATATAAATATTTTCAATAAACAAAACAAGCATAACCAGAAAAAATTGGGATTGGCAGTTAAATGCGGAATGACGTAGTCCTGCTCAAACACCGAAGAATTTGTTCTCTACGGTGACAGCTGTCGTTGCAGTCCTAAAGACGCTTTACTGGGATTAAGCCCCATTGAGTACAATGGGATTTATTTGCAAGTAGATCTGTTTAGGATTGCTCTCTGTGTTACTTCTGGGAAGCGCATACAAAAAATAGAGGTCTCACTTTATGTGATGCTTATGCTCAGTAGTGTGCATAGACGCTTCTTTAATTTTTTTAAAAACTGGGCTATAAAGTCCAGGATGATTTGTGTAATGGAGAGATGTTTTAATTAGCTTTGAGACTGGAAACAGATTAATTCTGTAAATGGATTTCGTTTCTCTTAGCTTTTACATCCCTGTCTTAGTTCTTAGACTTCTGGTGTAAATTTAATTATTAAATTGTTTGTTTAACTTGGTTATTAACTGCTGCTTCCTGCATTGTTCAAAGCAAAATAACATATTGGGATGAGGGTATAGGCCTTCTTTATGCTCTGTATTGTTGTGAAATGATGTGATTTGTATGCATTCTTGTGAAATGGTGTAATTTATATGCAGCTGGCTGGCACGCAACTTCAAACTGTATCTAGATACAGCTATCAGGAAGGCACATTTTCCTATGGTGGCCTCATTTCCCTGCAATCCTAGTCATTTACTCAGAAGTAAGTTCCACTGATTCTATTGTTTAATTCCAACAAGTGTGCCTGGGATGCAGACATGCAATCCTAATTCGTCTAAGGCTGTAGTTAGTTTAGAGTCAGTCTCATTGAACTCACTGGGTCTTACTTCTAAGTAAGTGCGGATAATATTGGGCTGCTAGTTGTCTAACTACATATGCATTTATTTTTGTTCCTTATCCCACTGAAGAACCTACTGTTATGTTAATCTGAGTCCTTCTGTTGAAGATGAAGCAGGAGTCTTCCCGAAGTCCTTCCTATAATGTGGAATGTGAGGACTATGTGCATGTGGTGGAATTCAACCCATTTGACAGTGGGACTGCAGAATCGTTAATAGCATATGGAGGCAACAATTATGTGGTTATTGGGCGCTGCAGCTTCCAGGTGAGTTTGCTTCATAGCTCTGACAGTGTTATAAAGAAACCTGCAAAGGCTGTCTTGTGTAGGATTAGGGCTAAAAATGTAAATTAAACATTTAGGTCAAACATTATAACTAAAGTCTATTGAAAAATGAACCAATGTTTACAGTCATCAGAACCATATAATTACTGGTCAAAGCCCTGCCCACAGCAATCAGAAACTGCGTATAGAAAACCATAATCTACAAGGTGCACCAAATATAATAGCTTGTGTAATGTAGTTCTTCTTTGTTCAGAGGGAAGTCTTTTATAGAGCACCCCACTGACAGCATTTCCTATTTCCTGGAAAGCCTTTCTTCGCTCTGTAATTCTGGGAGAGATGGAAGTGCCCCATTCCTATTGTGACGTGCTGGTGACAGAAACATGAGGAAGTGGATGAAAAAGCAAAGAGACAGAAGCAAAGAGGCCCAGCATCACTTCCATGAGGTCCCTCACCCAAGTACACTAGGAAAAGAAGAGCAGAGAAATTACCATAACTCTGCACTACTGTTCTGCATGCTCTCGTACGATCATCTTAGTTGCTGTTGCACAAAAGCATTTTTGGTTGATCTTAAAGCCCCCCCCCCCCAAATGTCCATTCCATAGGCGTGAGAGCCAATGTAGTGTAATGGCTGGAGTGTTTGCCTAGGCGTGGAGGAAACTTATGTTTGAATACTTGCTTGAGCGTGAAATTCAGTTGGTAAGGGATGGTGGTAACCTTGTATCATTTGACAGATTTAGGAGAATAGAACACAAATGAAACAGTATTAATAATGGACTAATTGCTTGCTTTTTAATAGAAGCACATGGCTTTTATTAGTGGGGGAGGGGGCCACAAACTCACCATTACCACGTAACGGGCCCAACAAAATTGAGTCAAAGTTTATGCTGCTTATCAAGTTTGTCATACCATGAAATTTTTATAAATGCGAGCAAGAAAATACTTATCAAATGTTGTATGTATTTGTAGGAAGAGGATGCAGAAGTGGATGGAATACAGTATAATACACTAAGGACATTTCATCAGGGGATTAGAGTTGACGCTATAGCATGGAGTCCAGAAACTAGACTTGATGCTTTACCACCCTTGCTACGGTAATATTTCCAATACGCATATAAGTACTGTGGTCTGCTATTTTCTCTGTAGTAATATAGAGCGTAAGCTTGAAAACTAGGATTTTATATAATGCTTTTCTCTCAAAGAGGCACTTGTATTTGTATGCTTAAAAAATTACAATGAAAGTTTGTCATGAGTTACCCAATAAATCCTCTATGTAAGAAACTCTTTCTTAGTGTGAGATGCGTGCAGGAGCAGAGAATGAAACCGTGTGGTGTTAATGTTATACAAGCAAATGTAAGGCAGTATGAGAATATCTTACTATTCTCTGAAAACCTGAGGCATTTGACAATAGCATGAAGCCTGGTTTAAGGAACACAGAATTCTGCTGAGGCATCTTGGCTAATTTGCCTTTAGTTTTTATAAGTAGCCTAATTCATCACATGCAGTAGTTTACTAGGACTGCCAGAGCCCAAGGAATAGCAGTCATTGGTCCTCGTGTGTTTCACTGCAATCACAACTAATGCAGAAATGCAAGAGCCAAGTCTGCAATGTGCACAGCACTCAGTCTCCAGGAGGCAGTGAAAGCAGCTCATGTATTCCATGTGACCGTTGTTCTTCTGGGTCTCCGAGTCCAGGTTATCAGGAAGCAATTGCAATTTGGTCCCTGACTGCCAGTCCACTGCTAAGTTGCAGAACTATGGTAAGAGATGTTACAGTAGTTTTGCTTTCTGAATATCTGTAGTATTTTAACTTGAAGCAGAAAGCTGTAGTAGAAGTATCAAAATCTGTTGAACATAATATTTTAGTGGTTTAACTAGGAATCTAGATACAACAAGAATGTGGTAGATGTGTAAAGGCACTTTTATGAAAATTCTAGATGTGCTATAAATGTCTGTGAAAAGGTGCTCTGACCATAGGCTCATGATCCTATCTTGGATTTCATTGCAGTTGCATTTTGTTTTTTAAATATTTCGTTATCATCTGTAACTCACATAATGCTGCCAGTTAACACCCCACATTAAACCAAGCAAGTTGTTTTTCATAACACATCAAATCACCTAACAGGAAATGTATCACTTTCTCAAAGAAAGACACCCCCCCCCTTTGATATATAATTTCAGGGAAATTTGTTAACTAATATTTTTGTAATATGAATTTCATTTAAAAATAAATTTATATCCATCGTAAGTCTTTAAAACTACCAACTATAATTGTATGAAAAAACTGAATGCGTGTCTTTGTTTACTTTAGTTTTTGTACTGCAGCTGCTGATAGAAAATTGCGGTTATTCACATCAGATCTTCAAGCTAAGAATGAATATAAGGTGAGACGGAAGGGAGTAATATAAATATTTGACAATTTTAGCTATTTGTCCATTGTTTTAAAAGCCAACCAGCATGCACTTCTTAAAGAAAATATTTTTCAGTGTTTTGAAGAGGTGCGTATGTCTTGTAGTCCTTAAAAGTATAAACACTTCAAAATGAAATTTGTTCTTGCAAAATGTGTCCGTTTTATGCTCCTCAGTGTAGAGTTTTAATAAAATCCAAAACTGATTTCTAATAGTCCAGTAATTGTTCAGCTCAAAGTAGATGCAAGTATGAAGAATGAAGCTAAGACAAATTCTTTGAGTTTGCACTGGATCTTTGTGCCAGTTCTCCGGCATTCTTTAAATTTGGAAGCAGTGAGTGGTCAGGAGAAACTTAACATGGCATCAGTTTATGCCCGTTATGACATCTTGGCTGCCCACTTTACAGACAAAATTACTTGTATTCAGCCTGACATGGGGCAGTTGATTTCAATACAGAGTTTAAGTTATCAGAACAAAGTTTGAGTCCAGTGGCACCGATAAGACCAACAAAGTTTTATTCGAGATATAAACTTCCATGTGCAAGCACATTCTTCAGATACAGTGAATCAGAGTTTGAGTTGTTTGAGATTATGCTGCATTTTTATCAGATCAGCTTCTTCCATCAGCTGAATGTTTCTTGCTGCAGCTCTACAGGTGGACCACCTGTAATTGCTTCCATGTGCCTCCTAACTAGTACAACTCCTTAGAAAAGGTGGGTTCTTTGTTGCTGATATTGTTTGTTCATTGCTTAGGGAAGGCAGAGTACTAGCAGGGGCTGAACAATTGCACACTAGTCAGAAAATCATGTTTGGATGCACACACCTCCAACTTTTCCCGGGAACACCTGCTTTTAATCAATTTTCTGATTAGTCCATTTTTGAATTAAATATAGCATTGAGTCTGTACTTATAGCTATTGATCTTCCTTTCCTTTGTCCAAATAAACGCTCTGTGGCTCAAATGTCTTGAGCGGTATAGGCAGCTATTGATCTTCACCTGGAAATTAGTAGAGCCAGTTGCCTCTTAGGATTAATCATGTTTAGTTTTGCTCTGGCTGTGGATACTGCTGATTATGGAGTGCTTGTTGTACTACTGTGAGACTTGCTGTGTTTTCACGGGATCATCACATGGCTTATCCTTCACAGGGAGGGTATTGATGTGGGATGCATGTCAGTCCCTTCCCTCTGGCATCCAGCGGAGGTCTGTCTTGTTCTCTCCCTCCCTTCCCTGGGGATGTGATGTTGTTAGATGAGCTTTTGTGAAAATGTGGTGTCAAGAATCCTCAGGATGCTGATTTAGTACAGCCGTACCTCTCATTTGCCCCAACCCAACCTTGCAGTCCTTGATGTCCTTATGGTACCCAGCCGTAGTTGGGATCCGAATATGAATGAACAGGTTCAAGCTGAATTCACACCAGACTGCAATGATGATTGGCAGGTGATGCGTTGCGTCTTGTCAGTGAGGACATTTAGGCTCGTTTGGTCCCACAGCCTCAGATTGCTTCTGCGTAATCGCTGTGCCTTGGATCTGAGGTTGCACTGTTTCTTTTGTCAGCTCATGATGCACAGAGGTCACAGATCATTTTTTCCTTGTGCCAAACTAATAATTGTAATCTTTGGGTTTAATGTTGCTTTTATTTATTTCTATTTAAATGTTTATATTCTGTCTTTCCTCAAGATGGCTAACAAATCACAGTTTCAAGCATACAAAATAAAACCCCAAAAGGTATCTGCAATCTATATCCTATTAAAAGCTCTGTCGAAAGATGACCCACCCCCATCTCAGGGAGACCATTCCACAGAGTGGGAACTACACCAGAAACCATGGGAAGGCAATTATCAACTGCCTCATGGGGACATAGTGAAAGAGGAGGTCCTTTAAATATGTGGGACCTAGTCCATGAAGTACTCTAAAGGCCATAACCAGGGCCCTGAATTGAACTCGAAAACAAACTAGCAGCCAATGTAGCTGTTTTTAGATGGACCATATATCATCTCATCAGCTGACCCCTGACAACAGTCAGGCTGCTGTGTTCTTAAGCAGCTGCAGTTTCCAGGTTGTTTTCGAGGTCACCCCAAAGTTGAGCGCATTACAGTAGTCTAGCCGCAAGGCTACAGAAGCATGGATTAGCGTGCTCAGATCAGCTGAGTCTACAAAAGGAGACAGTTTCCAGACCCAATACAGCTGATAGATGATGCTTCTGGCCGCTACAGCAACCTGCTTTTCAAGCAAGGCTGGGTCCAAGAGCACCCCCCAAGCTCTTAACCTGCCCTGCAAATGCCAGCTCCTTTCCATTCACTACAAGTGGGTCCAGTCTTTGCAGAACATCAGCCTTCCCAACCAGGTTTTACCCTCTCTTGTCTGGATTCAGCTTCACTTGTAGCCACTTTGGTGGCTGTTGGGGAGCCACTTTGGTGGCTGTTGGGGAGCTTGGATGGCTCAAAAGCCTTTCTTCTAATATTTCATGTTTAGCCTGATTTCATTTTTGACTGATTTATTTAACTGATTTCATTTTTAACCAGGGAGCTCAGGATGGCATATATGGTTCATCCTGCTCCATTCTGTCATCACAACAGAATGTTGTAGACTAGATGGAGAGGGAATGTCTGGCTCACAGTAGGTTTCTAGGTGCACATAATGATAGCAGTGCAGTATTTTGTAGTGGCTTCCAAACTCAATAACAGATATCTGTTATAATCTGTAAAACATTGGGTCCAGAACGTCTAAGAAACTGCCTCCTCCCTATGACCTATTATGCATTCAGATCTTTTCCCTCATTGCTTTTTGGAAGAATGGCTTCACTTCACACTTACTTGCTTTTTTACCAGCATTAGGGTATCCTTTTTTGTTATTTCATTTTGATTAAAAAATACTTCCACTTTCTGACATACAGATTATGGAAGGCCACTCGAGTTATATTAACAATCTGGTATTTGCGCCTAAAGGAGGTCAGGAAATTGCAAGTGTGAGTGATGACCACACCTGCAGGTATGTATTGTGTCAATTGACTATGAATATAACTTGAGTATCTGTCACAATAGTGTAAAAGTTGTTGAATTCTGGCCATATAATTTATTACTGATTAGTTCTTATAACTATCCAAAATTGTTTTCTGAACCAGAAAATAATGGTTTACCGTCAGTTCATACCCTATTATAAAGCTAATTTTGTATGTATGCCAGTAATAAATTAATTATGTATGTAAATGCTGTTTTTTAAAAAAGCACATCAAGGGGCTTTTAAGGTAAGTGAGAAGCAGGGGTGATTGGCTCATTGCCTTCCTCTGTAGAGTCTTCCCTGTTGGTCTCCCATCCAAAGTACTGACCTTGCTTAGCTTTTGAGATCTGATGAGATCGGGCTTATACCATGCTGCCTTCCGTCCTTCGACAAATGAATTAGGCTGCAAAATTACCTTCAAGGATGTTGGTATATTGTTTGCCTTCAGTACCTGGCTTAATAGAGGAAGAAGAGCTGTGATGGATTAGTATCATTGTCCAGTAGCTGCTAAGCATGAGTGCATTTCCCTTTGGTTCCTCATATCAATACCCTTTGTGTCCTAATCTTCATATGCTAGAAAAATGTATAGTTTTTGCTTCCTTCTAGCACCTCCTTGCGTTACTCAGTTTGCTGCTTTTTACTTGGGGTTTTCCACCACTTCCCTTTTGTCTTAGTTGGCCTGTTTACTCTTTGGACGGTAAGGACGGATACATACTATAAGAACTAAGAGAAGCGTTATGTCCAAGAGTATTCCAGATCGTTGTTCCCCTTTGCTCTTATTGCAGTCCCTGCCAAAACATGTTCTGGGACTTGAGAACTGTTGGCTGCACCTAATGCAAATGCTTTTCTGCCTTTCAGCTTTCTTCCACTTCTCTCTCTCTCTCTCTCTCTCTCTTGCATCTCTTTGCTGACTCTTTCAAAATACTATTTTTTGAGCTTAAAAAACTTTGCACGTGCCTTATCCTAAGCTGTCCTGTGACAAATCAGTGTTTGGAATGGTGTGTAACTACCCACTCCTGTGCCAGTACAAGTATTTCAGACCTTTTTATTTGCCAAAATGCCATGGGAATGTTTGCGGGTGAGGCTGCAGGCAGATGTGCCAGCATGCACCATATCTTAATGCTGTTGGCAGCAAAAATAACTACATACTGTTATTTAATTTGAACCTCTGTAGCTGAAAAGAGCTTGGCGTGTTTGGAATATATGGATTTATTGTTGGGTTTTTTTCCTAATGATAACCAAATCTTTTTTTTTCTCTCTTTAAAGACCTGGAATTATCCAATGTTCACAAAGTTAGTTGTTATGTACTAGCATACTTTACTATGGAGGATTTGGATGAGGATTAAAGGCTATGACATAATGAGAATATTTTGCTGATGCCTGAATTCCATGATTTCTTCCCACTTGTTGTATTCAAATATGTCCTACAGATGTGATTTCCCCTCCCCCCCTCCTTAGCACTTAATCATTACAAAGAGCAGGACAGTGTGCAAGTTTGTTTACTGTTACAGTTTCTAGGCATCTCACAAACAGAATAATTTTCTGAAGCACATATATTACCTGGTCGTTTATTGTAATCAAGCAAGCATTAATCATAGTAATATAGGTTCCTGTTGCACATTTATACTGCTGAGAAATTGTTCTTGGCAAATGTCAAGTATTCTTTGGTTGTCATTGGTAATTACCATATCCAGGAAAGGCCTATCTCTAGACTGTAAATACTTTAAGAATGAAATCATTTTATTTTATCTATCTAGAAAGATAGGTCATGGAATTTTTAAGGTCACAGGAATGAAATTGAACTTGTAAGGATGATCATCTTTCTAAATGGTTCTACTGAGAAATATTCTCAGGTCAACTGAGAAAGGAGAAGGATATTTTAAGAGCATATATAGCAGATTTTCTTCTTAAACATTTCTTTTGTGTGAAATGTTTATTGTCCAGGTGATTGCATATTGATTCTTTACATTATGTTTAAGTAGCTTGCTAGATTTGAGTTAAAGCAGTATGCTCTCCCAGCAAAAAAGTGTCCAGTAGTTGTTAGACCACAGGTTTTTTGACACCTATGTTAGTTACTGGTGGTTTGAAAGGGTTTTTTTTGGGGGGGGGGGGACTTGTAAAACGTCTCTGCCCGGTCACTTAAAGTAGATCTCATTATCGTAAGTGATCATAAGAGTGGCTGTTTACAAAGGTGCTAGTCTGTCTTCAGTATTTCAATAGTCCCTGTTTTAGTAGCATTCGCATATAGTGCTAATGCCATCCTTGGCAATATGAATGTCAGTGTACCGGTCATGCTTGTGAATTCTGCCATCTTCCAGATCTGTTTAGAATTCCTGCAGTGAAGCATCTACTGAGAATAGTACATATAACATGAATTATGAGTTGTCTTGATTTGACATGAAAGAAAGAGACAGCACTACAGTCATCATTGGTAGTTGTCCAGAAAACTAAACACTAATAGGATAGTAATAATAATAATAATAAATAAGTATCTCCCATTTTAGAAAACGTCTTCCCAATTTAAAGTTGGATATGTAGGTAGTGACTTGATGCTTCCTTGAGTCAGTAGTTTGTGCTGGTGTTTCTGGTTGCTTCTTTTTTAAAAAATCAGGCTTTTTCTCTATTCTCTAAGGATCTCACTACCTAACGATTACTGAATACAAATTTTCAGAACTGTCAGGTTTTGCTCTTTTCTCCCCACCTCCCCCATCCCCAAATCAATATATCTCTGTGCTTCAAAAAAAACCCATTACAAGTTAATTTATCTTATATTATTTGTCAGTACCTTCAATCAATTTGTGGTGACTGATTGCCGTCCCATTTGCCTGATGCTTTGAACTTTACCCGACTGTTGTGTAATTAACAGAAAAACAATAATTAGTAACTATCCTAATTTCTTCCAAATCAAAGGCTGCTTCAAAATTGACACATTTCTTACATGGAAAAACACTTCTGCAAGAAAGATAATTAAAACCATCTGTAGTTCACTTCAATAATATCACGGCTACTTAGCATTTAAATAAACTTTTGAGGATTCAAAACACGTTGCATACACTATCTCAGAAATCCTCACAATAACCCTGAGATTAGTTGTTGTAGATTTTCTGCGCTGTATGGCCATGGTCTTGGCATTGTAGTACCTGACATTTTGCCAGCAGCTGTGACTGGCATCCTCAGAGGTATAACACAGAAAGATGGAGTACCCTCTGTGTCAAGGTGAGAAGAAAAATGGTAGGCAGCTAATTTATATCTACTCAGGAAGGTGGGGTAGGGCTGAGTCATTATCTTGTAGGAGTTTCCCAGGCTGTGACATGCTAATAGAGGAGCTTTCCTGAGGAGGTTCTTTTGCATATGGATTGGCTGTTGAAATTCTAATCTTATCTGTAGTACTGTTGTAAGATGTAGAGCCCTTTTTGTCTTACATCTTACAACAGCACTACAGATAAGAAAATCTACAACAGCTAATGAATTTTGGCTGTGAAAGCCTTCAACAACATATTAAACCCTGAGATTATCATTAGCCTAAGCCTAGGGCAGTGGTGGCGAACCTATGGCACAGGTGCCAGAGGTGGCACTCAGAGCCCTCTCTGTTGGCACGCATACCATCGCCCCAGCCAGGCCCAGACCATCATTAAAGTGTCGAATTCTCTGCCAAATAATTTTAAGTAAATGAAAGCATTTGGGATTGCTTTTCTTACTTTGTTTCGATCATCTTAAATTAATGTATGAGTTGTTTTTTTCTAAAGTAAAACCTCAGTATTCAGGTTAAATTGCTGTGTTGGCACTTTGCGATAAATAAGTGGGTTTTGGGACGCAGTTTGGGCACTCGGTCTCTAAAAGGTTCTCCATCACTGGCCTAGGGGAACTCTGCATAGGATTGTACTGTTAACCACTTATAAATGCTAGTATTCATTTGATGATTATATCTGTTAGGTTTACATGGCATTTCCTCCGTGTATTTCTTAACATGGAAATGCAACAAAAACATAAAGACTCTCAGAGGACATTTTGTTACTATGATCTTAATATTTCAGGAAAACATAAAGCAGATACAAAGCCTGACACTGAATAATAAATCAGGCAAACAGTTAGAATTTTCTATCTGCCTGCATCTCAGCTCCCTTGACTTTGGGAAGGGGACATGATGTTCTTTGGCCAAAATGATTCACCATTTTGAATTGTGCTGTACTCTTCTTCTCCACATAGTAAACATGCAGAAAGTGTTGATTTGACTTGGAAAGATCTACAAGGCAAAATTTCTGGCAGCAGAAGAAAGGGCTTAGTCTCTAAATTACCTAATCAAGTAGATATTCTTTGTTTTCACAAAACTTGTAAGATTTTAAAAATAAAGATACTGATCTTTCCAAATTTGGAGGCCCTAGAATTTCTGCAGGGAAAACAAGTACTTGAGCTGTTGAGGATTGGCAGGGAAATACTCACGCTGTTGATTGTATTTACTCTGTTTCACATCTATTTCGTCTAGACTTGTAATGTTATCATTTATTTAAGAGAGTGCTCAGATCTTAATATAAAAAGTTTCGATACCCTGGTGAGAGATGAACTGAAAAGATCTCTAAGCAAAAATGATTTTAAAATCTTTTGCTACTCAAGAATTGTAAAACTGCCTCATGGAAACCATCAGCACCTGCTAATTTGAATGATGATAGGCAGTAGTATTCGGATCCCTGTATTCTGCTTTTGAGGTCAAAAGACCTCACCTAAAGATAAGGGCTTGGATCTTAGACATCATTCTCCTCATGCAATGTCTCCAGCCGCTGTGGAGGCTTTTCTCCACTGCAGCGCTCACTTCCGTGTGCATAAAGACTCCTTGGAAACATTGGTCTTGCACGCCCAGAAGTGGTAGCAACAGAGGAAAGCGTCCGCAGCCACCTGAGACAAACACGAGGGGGGTAGTGTCATCGGATCCAAGCCAAGATCGTTTCCATTGAACAGGCGTTAATGAAATGAGGTTAAAGCGAATGGTGTGTGGAAACTTTTTAGAATTTGTATTATTATTTCTTTTTAATAGGGTCTGGGACTTGGAGGGAAATGTGAGAGCTTGTTTTGTTCTACGTTCTGCTGGAATGAGTGTGGGTTGGCATCCTGAAGATGCATTCAAGGTGAATACTGACAATTTTCCTTTATCCATACATAAATTGATTTAATGGAGTAGTAATAGGTTAGAAAACTGCAGCCTGTCAGAATTCTAGTATGTATTCAGTTTTGCTGCTAGAAGAACATTTCCTCTCATCTTTGGAAAGCTGAAGTAGAGGAAACAACTGCAGGCATTTTTGGACTAAACGCCTGCCCGTGAAACATTTCGATGTGGCTTTAAGCTGGGATTCAGGGTTAAAGCAGCACTTGTAGCTTTGGTTGATGATCGTCACGTACAATTTACTTGCTGTTGATACTGTTAGGCCTATTAGTGGTATTTAGTACAGTGGACCATGATATTTTGAAGGTGGATCAACATCAATCAGTGTTTGGCATAAAAGTGATAGCCCCCTGCTGGTTTAGTTTGTTTCTTGTTAGCTGGAAATGGAGTCGCTATCAGAGAAGAGTCAGTGAGTTGGGACCTGATGTGCAGGGCATCCCAAGGGTCCTTTGATCCCCAGTGCTCTTTAAACTCTCTGTAGGTCCACTAGCCAAGATCATTAGGAGTTTTGGAGTGAGTTGTCATCAATACAATGATGACACTCAGCTTTATATTTTATTATCCAAGTTTCCAGAGGCAGTTGTGAAGGTCAAGATGACGCCGACGCCAATGATGATAGATTGAATTTATACCCTGCCCTTCACTCAGAGTATGAGTGCAGTTTACAATCTCCTTCCCTTCCTCTCCCCACAACAGACACCCTGTGAGGAAGGTGGGGCTGGGGAAGCTCTGAGAGAACAGCTTTGAGAGAACTGTGATTGGCCCAAGGTCACCCAGCAGCTGCAGTTGGAGGAGTGAGGAATCAAACCCAGTCCCCCAGGTTAAAGTCCGCTGATCTTAACCACTTGGGGGAGGTGCAGGACTTTGTCGATGGATAAGTAGGATGGTACTTCTTGCTAGGAACAAATTATTTCACTTACGTATAGCTTGTAAACTGGCCGCTTACCTAGATTATGCAGACCTGGCTATGCTGGACCTCCAGATTGGATTATTGTAACACTGTACATGGGGCTGCCTTTGAAGATGTCTTGGAAACATCAGTTGGTACAAAATGCTCAGTGTGTCACGTTGATGTTCATTTATTGATGCTCATTTATTCTTTCCATGGCCAGAGACCTGGAATTGGTAACCATGCTTTTAAAATCAAAGGAATGATAAAAATAAGCTTCCAGTATAAAATAAGCCACTACAGCCTAAAACCACCATATATCTGTCTTAAAATACACTTCTGGAATATGCGTAGGTTTAGGGTTTGAGACACCTAAAGGAAAGTGTCATACTCAAGAGGGGAGAAGCCTCTGTAATAGTCGCTGAGGTGGTATGCTTGTAACAGCTGAAGTTCTGCTGCCGGCTCCCCAGTCAGCTTGGGGTGGAAGATGCAGGAGAGATGTGGTCTTGCACAGCACAAAGCTGGAGATGAACCCTGCCTCTCTTAAAAAAAAAAAAAAAATTTATTGAAAGAAATGCAACAGAACAGCAAAGAAAAAAACGCATTATGATCAAACAGAATATGAAGTGAAAACAGAACTGTAAAATCCAAGAATAGACAAGGAGTAAACAAGATACCCCAACACATTCCACAGAGTAACCTTCGCATCCGTCAAAATCAACCCTGCCTCTCTGACAAGCTCCTGTCACAGGAGAGGAGCAAAGTCTCCTCTCAGACTTCAGTGCTGTACTTCCAAGACACTTGGTGCCTTCAAAGCAGAAAGCAAAGTCCAAGTTCCAGGCTGAATGGAGGTCAAGAGTGCTTTGGAGCTTCTGAATGCTCAGAAATGGGAACTCAGAATTGAGGGGAAGGGATGTTCACTAGAAGCGGGCGGCAGGAGGGCTCACCGTTGCAAGTCTGCCAATCACATTTTTGGACTCCTGGAGTTACTTTAGATGAGCTGTGTGTCCTGAGTCTTCACCTGTTTTAACCAGCTTTGGATTAAGCTTCAGAAGATCATTGAAGAGAACAACTTCTGAAATGGCTGACTTTTGATGTCTTTGAATAACCGTTTCCTGTTTTATAAACTAACCTATCAGCATGTCGTTACTGTCATTTCAGCATTCCTATTGGGCTTATTTATTGAGCATGTGCTATACACTGCAGCTGCTTTACTAAGTGCTGTCAATCTAGGACATTTACTGTACAGAAGAGAGTAGGACTGGTTTGGAGGTCACCATTTGAAGGGCTGTCATATAGAAGACGGAGTGGAGTGGTGTTTTTTTCTGTTGCACCAGAAGGTTGGACCAGAACCAATAGATTAAAATTAAAAGAGTTTTCAACTAAACATTAGGAAGAACTTCCTGACCATTAGAATGGTTCCTCAGTGGAACAGGCTTCCTCAGCAGGTGGTGGGCTCTCCTTCTTTGGAGGTTTATAAGCAGAATTTAGATGGCCATCTGACAGCAATGCTGATTCTGTGAATTTAGGCAGATCATTGAGAGGGAGAGCAGGAAGGGTTGAGCCAGTGCTTGGCTCTCGTCACTTTGGGGTCAGGAAGGAATTTTCCTCCAGGCCAGATTGGCCCAGGGATCCTGGATGTTTTTTGCCTCCCTCTGGTCACAGAGCATGGGTTATGGAGGGAATGGGGTGGTAGTCGTGAATTTCCTGCATTGCACAGGGAGTTGGATTAGATGACCCTTGAGGTCCCTTCCAGCTCTGTGTTTCTATGTTTCTATTTCCCAAGAACTGTTGTGACATACTTGTTAACTTTTTCTTGTAGTTGATGGTTGCAGAGAAGAATGGAACAATACGGTTCTATGACCTTGTGACCCATCAGGCCATTTTGTCCCTCACCACCGGTCAGACTCCACTGATGTCAGCACACTGGTGCTTGAAAAATACTTTTAAAGTTGGAGCAGTTGCTGGAAATGATTGGCTTATCTGGGATATTTCTCGATCTAGGTATTGTCATCAAATACATTCTACTCTTTTACTAATTCACTGTTATATTTGCTGAGGGCTGGGTGTGTATGTTATATTTTAAACATACACTAAATACTTCATCTAACCCTGCATGCTCATCCCCTGCTTTACCTTCCCTTTTTACCCACCACAAAATTCAGTAACCTAGAGGAAAGAACATCAGTGCAAAGAAAAAGGGAAATGCATAAATGTCTGGGTGATGGTGTGCTCTGGTTGTCTTCCAGAGAGATTTTTGCTATTGTTTTGCTATTGTCACCCATCACTCATTGCAGACTACAAAATAAACATTACTTGACAGCCATTGCTAATTAGAGAAAAGCACTTTATATAAAATAACAAGTAGGTAGAAATCAGTGGTAAGCTTGCTTACATGTAACTATTCAGTCCTAAAGCTGATCTGCTAACGGTAGCAATTGTTCCACATTATTATAAAACAGACATGGCAAAATAGTGCTCTGCTGACACTGTACCAGTGTAGAAACCAGAAAAGGGCAGTACTAGGTGTGTGCCAGAGGAGGAGAGGAACTTAATCAGCATCCCTGCTTGTGTAAGTGTAAACACCTCAGCTGACCAAAATAAGAGTGAGAAATAAATCCTGCCTGCTGCTGTACCTCCATAACCATAGTGCAGTCTAGGATACCACTTAAATCTGTAGGCCATCACAACTCCCCTAAGTAGTGTGTAAACCCCAGAAAGGACACCTTTGTCTCAGAGGACAGTGTGTGGCATGGGCAACATGACAGAGAGACAGAACAGACAACAAGCAGTTACCAGGATGAACATCAGCAAACGGTGGTGATTCACTCATGAATCCAGTAGAGGGGTGTCTACAGGGGAAGGTACAAAGAACTGCCATATGTAGTCTTTCTGCGGGGATGCTGATCACAGAAATGAGGGCCCGGTACAAAAGAAGCCCAGTTGTGAGGTAAGCAAGATAAGGCAACAGGAAGAACCATTTGGTGTAGAATGCTTGTTCTGACACAAAAAGCCAGGTGACCAAGATTGGCATGTTTAAATTATTTACAAGAATATGAGCACATATATGCAGCAAAAGTAAGGGTGTTGGCTCAAATCTCTCTCCTCTGTGCAATTCCTTCCCCTCTAGAATAATAGTTGTTCTTCAGAGGCCTTATTTTAAATTCCACAGCAACCATAATAATGATCTTTGCACTCATTATGACTGAAGAGTTTTGCTCTTCAAAATTCTTCTCCCCCCCCCCCCCCCCGGGGGGTTCCCCCAGAGGGGATTTTTTATTGCATTTTTAGTAGACTACAAACTACAACGAAAAATTGGGAAGGGGTAACTACATCTAGGGGGAAAAGGAAAGAAAACCACTAAAAACTAAACCCCAAGAATAGGAGATCATAACAACAGCTTATATAAATGTTAATCTTAAATTGCTAGTATTACTTTGAACATAGTGGGTTATGCTAAATTATTTATCTTTTTATCCATTGATTTAACTGTTTAAGAGAACCCCCAGAGCATCCCATAATAAAACTAAAGTTTTAAGGCACAATTCAGAGTCCTTCAGCCTTCATTTTGTTTTGTCTTTTCTAATCCTCAATTTATATGCACGTTTGGGGGCAGCCGCCCCTTTATCGGAAAAAGAGTCCTCGTTGGAGGACACAGAGTCCAATTCGCCACTGGATTTGCTGTCATCTTCTTCCTTCTCGACCTCGGCTGCCTCTCCCAGCTGCAATCTCAGGAACTCACGTGCTTTAGGGACAGAGTCAATCTTTTCTTTTTTATTGTGTATTTTGAAAATGACATCTTCTGGAATTAACCATCTGTAGGCAATGCTGTTTGTTTGTAGAAAAAGGATTAAATCTTTATATTTCTTCTTTTTTTGCCTTATTTCAAATGGAATGTCTTTTAAAATCCTGATGGTATTGTCCCCGATTTTCAAGGATGTTCCTGTAGTTGCTTTCAGGATAGAATCCCTCACATGCCTCTTTGACAATCTGACCACTATTTCCCCAGGCAGATTATTCTTGATGTACACGGAATAAGACCCGTAGACTACATCCATTTCGTTTACAAGATATTCCACTTTCAAATCTGTAACTGGGGCTAATGCTTCACTCAAGAGTTGCTTTAGATTCTCGCCTTTTAATTCTGGGACCCCTTGAAACCGGAGGACCAAATTTGCTTTCTCCATTTGCAGCTGTAAAAGTTGTGATTCTTCCGAAGCTTTTTTCTTTTCCAGCTTTTGCACCTTTTTCTTTTTTAGTGTTGGTGTCCATTTCCTTCACCTTCTCAGCCGTTTGCTCCGTTATTTTTAAAGTCTCAGTCAGTTGGAGCTGCTGAGTTGCAAGGTTCTGGTTTAGAGATGTCAGCTGTTGTTTGATGTTAGTCATCTGGTCCAGCAGAGGGCACAAGGAATCTGCCAACATTTTGGAGAACTCAGTGACCTCTTCTGGTCGAGGGCTCATGTTCCCCGCTGGTTTCACTTTTGCTAGTTTGTCTTTCTCTGCCCTCTTCCCCGCCATCTTTATGGATTGTTTACTTTTATGAAAACTTGCTAAAGTCTCTGAAATTCACCCATACGCTTATCTGCACTCTGGTAAGTCTCTCAAAACAGATTTCAACGCTTTTTCTTCTGCTCCCCCCTTGGCATATCGTTTTTCAGTTCATGCGCATGGGAGAGCCCCCTCCCCCACTCGCTTTTCTCGCTGTTCCCGGGAGGTGGCTTTCTTTTTAAATTCTCATATTCACTTTAACCCGACTCACTGTTCATTGTTGGTCATTCGACCTCGCTCGGAACACATTTAAAACGCTCAATCTCCGACGCTTGTCCCAGTCAGCGACTCTAGATCCATACGGACACTCAGCGGCAGGACCGTCAGGGCAGAGGAGTGCCTCAATTCCCCAGCATCGCGCTGGAGAAGAGGTCACCCCTCAAAAGCCCCATGGCTAGGAGCCTTTTGCCAAGGCTCCAGGGGGATGGCGAACCATCACCCCCCCCCTCCTATCCGCTGGTGTGCAGATCACATCCCCGGGAGGTCTGGGAGATGCGTCCGCCAGCGTGTCGCCATAAACCGGAAGTCTGCTCTTCAAAATTCTGATCAATGGCAAGGAATGATAACTGCTCAAAAGTTACTGTGTTCTTCTCAAGGTGAGAACTATCCCGTGCAAAGGCCTGCAGGTCTCCATCAGAAGGAGACAGAACTACCCAGCCAGCCTGAGTGACTCTGACTGGATCTGATGTTGCAAAATCCAAGGCTTGCTTAGGATTTCTTCTGGTGCTGTCCAGTGGTTAACCATTTGCGGGGTTTGAACAGGGGACCTTAGAGATGGAACAGTGCTGTGCCAATCTTCACAATTTTTTGTGCAGCTTGGATGCTGGTGTATATGGTTAGATTCAACCTCAATGCCAGTGTAGAATTCGAAGAGCCCCATTATGCATCTTTTTTCCTGTTGGGTGTGTTGTTAGAGAACTGTGTTGTGAAGTGTTGGTTTCTAGTCCTGCTTCTACCTTCTCTTTTGTTGCTGGCCAGAAGATGAGCTTTGCCTTATTCTCAGCTTCCTCCTTGATGGAATTCAGTCTCCTATTTCCCGCATGCATTCTTTTTCCCTCTTGGGAGTTTGGGAATTTTGTGCTGTGTATTCTTGTTATAGCTTTTGTGTTCCCTTGCCTTGCAAAATGCTGCTTCTTAGGGCCTTATTTCCTCACACATACCCCTCCATCTGAACCCCTCACTAGGAGAGGGCAATGGATATTTTTCTCCTGCCTGGTGGGCTGGGGAGGTGTTTGGATGATACTGTGGGCGTGGTTATGCTTCCTTCTCCGTGTGTTCACCTTCCTAAGTGTATGTCTTCACAGAAGGGGATTTGAACCCCTATCTTTAGAGCTCCTATCAGGATTGTAATATGACTCCTCCTTGGCTCACCACCCTGTCCAGTGCTGCACAGGCTTCTTTGTTTCCTTTCCTCCTCCTATGCGCTCAATCTGGGCAGAGTGACACCAGAAATATACTTGCATACATTGGTTGGCTGGCATTGGGGTATCATTGGCATGCCACTCCATGATTGGTGGCTGTGGGCAGTGCCACTATGGGCACCAGTGCAATTCTGTGCCCTCACCACTTTGGATTTGAGTCTTTCCCTTCCTTCCTTCCTTCCTTCCTTCCTTCCTTCCTTCCTTCCTTCCTTCCTTCCTTCCTTCCTTCCTTCCTTCCTTCCTTCCTCAACCGACCGATATTCGGGGTTTAGGATTGAGCTCTTTTTATGCTTCAGTGAACATATTTTTCTAAAGTTCCTACACTGGCATTAACAAAACTAATGGAGGGGGGAAGAAGGGGACAAAAAGCCACAGGACAAGTAGGGACTGTCAGTATTGATCACAACTTTTTTGCCTTGTGAATCCAGTAATTTAACAAACTCCATATTTATACCTCAGATTACATGGATGCAGTAAAGCAAGGTTGTACACTATCAACTAGATATATACAGTTCCAGAATGCAATGTCTGTGCAATAATTTTAAGAACTACCTTGAAGCATAGCATTTTTATACTTTCAGCAGTTTTATAAATAAGGATTCAGCATTAGCCCAATAAACATTTCCCGTCTTTGGTCATATAATGAAGTCACACAGTCAAAAGATGTATTAACTGTAGTTTGGTGTGAGCTGTGCTGTCTTCTAATGCTGGTGTGGTCGTAACTTATGAATGGAATGATTTCTGAAGCAAACTTTTTTTCTTGTACAGTTATCCTCTGGAGAAGAAACCTGTCCATGCTGATAGAGCCAAATTATTCAGGTATGGGTGTAGTTGTGTCCTAAACCTGTGTTGTATATAGTTAGGCTTTAACACATGAAAGTTAGTTAGCCTTTATAGTGCCATATGACTGTTGGGCTTTTTGTCCAGATCATAGCATTTCAAAGGAAAAAATAGTACTATGAAGTGCCCAGTTTCCTTTTAAACTACAAAGGTACTATGCAGTTTTCCTTTGAAGCGCTGCTCTGAATTGTCAGTATTTTCCCTGTTTCCTATTAGTAATGGAAAAGAAACTGAAATTGGGAGCTAAGGGAAACTATGAAAAGCATTTAAAATACTTTAACTGTGTTTGCTTTTTTGTGTGTCTGCTGCTGCCATAGACTATTTTTCACTCTAAAATGTCTGCATCCCAATCTAGCCAAAGCTAAGCACTCTGAAGTCCCAGTGGTTTCTGTGGGAAAGCTTTACATGTGCTTATCCTTCCCATTAAAATCACTGGGACTCCTCCTGACTGGTATGTATTCTCTTTAAACAATTCTTCTACAACCTTCATGGATTGGGCTTTTGTGCATATAGGTGGTCCACAATCAATGAAAACTTGTTTGCTACGACTGGCTACCCTGGCAAAATGAACAGTCAGCTTCTCATCCACCACTTAGGACATCCTCAGGTAAAGTCTGTACAATGCTAGGATCATTCTTGTCCGTCCGTCCCCCCCACTATATATTACTCTTAAGAGCTAATTACGATGACAAAACAGATTAGATATTGTCATTTGTAGCGGTTTCTAAATTTTTGTCTAAAAATTAATAACTAGTGGACTTTCTGTAATTTGAAACCCTCTCAAGGTGTGTGCAGAATAAGGAAGACCTGAAAAGAGTAAAAAAACAGTATTTTCAAATTGGTATTTTACACGCATGTTACATGAATCTAAAGAGTTTGTTCTCTCTCCTTCTCTTTGTAGCCCATCCTTATTGGTTCAGCAGCTGTCGGATCTGGCTTGACTTGGCATAGGACGCTTCCATTATGTGCCATGGGTGGAGATCATCGTATTTTTTTCTGGGTGACGGAGATGTAAACATTTGTATATAGTTATTGCCCATTGGACTGGGAAGAAGCACATATTAAAAAGCCACTAATTTTGTATCGCTGCAAAACAACTAACGTCTTCATACAAGGATCAAAGCACATTTGCTGGGTTTTTTTAAAAAGATTGCACATGTAAATAGTTCCATTAAATCAGGTTCTATATCTGACAGACCATTTTGTAATAAAGCATTGCTGTTTCTCCTGAGCAAAAGCTCTAGTTTCTTTTTGAGCTTCCAGAGAGCCCGAACTACTAAACTAGATTAGAATGAAAAGTTGCTGAATTAGATGGTGTGGATTCAATCCACCTATAAGCTTCTGTGCAAGCCTTGTTCTCTTATTGATACATCTGCGTATGCTGCCAAGAAACATCTTGCTGACTTGCTTCAACGCACTTTATGAATGCTGGAAACTGGGCTGTGATGTGAACCAAGGCATACTTGGCTGAGCTTTTTGATCAGCTGCTTTGCCAAGATGCCAAATGCACATTTTCTGCCGATGTCCAAAGCCCATCCTTCCAATCTTCCAAGGCTTGGTCTGTGCTTGCAGTGGAATGAGTTTGTGGAATGGACTGTGCTTCTTCTCCACATCAGAAACTCCTACAAGTAAAAAATAAGAATATCTTAGCTGAATACATTAGTTTTCTACTTGCAAATTATTATTATATTGGGAGCATTAAAAATTTTAATTTCTCATCTGCAGTCTAAAATGGCATAGTGTATTCTGCTACCTCATAATTCTGCCTCTTCATTCCCATTTCATTCTACTGCGTGTGAGAGCCCCGGTTCATCCTTCTGTCCTTGTGAAATCTCAGAAGGACACACTGGAGACTAAAGAAGTTAAGTCCCAAAATTCCTCTTGTAAGAGCGGTCTAGTGTGTCAAGTTTCAGTATAAGTCTTGTCAAGAGCATCCTCAAATGGTCTGACATTTTAACAAGTATAGGTCATACTTAGGGATTTAGCATGTAGTGAGATGAGCAAAGGTGGTTTGCTATTGCCTGCCTTTGCGTAGCAACCCCGGACTTCCTTGATGGTCTCCCATTCAAGAAATAACCAGTCCTGACCCTGCTCAGCTTCTGAGACCCGACAAGATCGAGCTAGCTTGGGCCATTCAGGGTACTGCATCAGTTGCCAAGCTCTGAGCCATAATCTTCTTCTGGCTGGCAGCTCTCTCAGATGCCTTAGTTCTGGAAAGATGGTAAGGGACCAAGGGTTGCATTTGCCATAGTGAGCTGTAAGAACCCTAATGGCTCCCTCTAGCATGCAACGGCTGCTGGCTGAAATAAGCTGGAACAGACTCGTACACCAGACAACAGCCAGTCTTGAGACTATTGGGACCGGAACAGGAGCTCTAATGGTCATAGTAGAGTCTTCATAAGCTTCCTTCCCCCCTTGTAAAAATTGTGCTGGAAAGTGCCCTCACCATCTTCTGACAAAAGCTCAGGCGACTGCAAAGCTGTTACTGGAGCATCCACTAGTGGCACCTGCAAAAAGCAAGTATAAAATATGATAAAACATACAATTTCTAGTAAAACATATGATTGCTTGCTGGCCATAGGTTTTGCCCATTCAGCATTTAAATTTTTCTGAAAGAACTGATGGAAAGGGAAAAACCCTCTCTACTGCACTAGACCTAGAGAAGAATTCTTATTCCCTTGACCAGCTATTGGTCTGAGAATTAGGAGGGCCTGACTGTTCCTTAGAGGGGAACTCCTGCAGCTCTAATGCTGCCATAGTCTTAGAGAGGGGTATTAGTAATTCTCAGGAAACTTATGGACTGTTCATGAATTTCTATTTATTTTATTGATATATTCAATTTATAGTCCGCCCTTCCCTGCATAATAGGGCTCAGAGCAGGTAACACCAAGTCAACATTAAATTAATCTCTCTCTCTGTCTCTCCCCCCACCCCCGGCTGTAGGAAGAGAGGGGGCAGGAGAAGGAGCTGGGGTGAGATGTGTGTCTTCCATCTCTACCTTGCCAGAATTGGCAATTTTCTCCTGCAAGGTTTGCCTAAGTAAGACTAGAACCGGGGGGGGGGGGGCATTGAGGGATTTTGACCCATGGTC
>NW_015173740.1:128335-164636 GCF_001447785.1 Gekko japonicus
CCTAAGAAAAACTAGAACGGGGGGGGGGGGGGCATTGAGGATCTTGATCCATGTGTCTTACTCATGAGTTGACCTGGAGACCCACTGCTGGCATTGCATACAGCTGCCGCTGCAACTTAGTGCGCTGAGTAGTTGCTTTGATGACTCTCATTAGAAGCTATGATGCGGACATGGCTTATGGAGTGGGAAGGCACTCAACAGCCTCCTGGACTCTAAAGAGAGAAGGAAATCAGGAGGTAAAGAACATTACCGGAATGCTGAAAATCTGGCATGTTGTCTGGGGCCCATTGAGATCCCTGTCTCTATTAGCCAGTTGTTGCTCGTTTCCGAGGCCTGCAGATGTAATAGGAATCTCTCTGCAGCTTCACAGATTGATTGCCCTGGTCTCCAGCAGCCGGTTGTGACAGCCATTGTTTTTGGCATGCTTTTTGTCGGCCTCAGATTAAGGCAATCTCATTGGGGAAGCCTAGGCAAGCCTGAATAGGACATGCTGGCTCCTCTTGTGCCTTGTTGGGCACCAGCAATAAGGAGGCTGTTGAGATCCTCAGCAGAAGAAAGTCCTCACTGTCTCCTGGCAGGGTGCCCTAATATGAGCAAAGAGACTCCTAAAATGGACGTCACTGTTCAAGACAGCCTCTGTATATAACATTGTTGTTCGCCAAAAAGGGTTAGAATATAGGGAAGACCAGTGGAAGACTTATAGGAAGTATATAGAAGTAGTTAAGATAAATGAGGTTGAATAAGTTTTAAAGATTAGATAAAGGCAAAACCTGATCTAAGCAGCTCTCCCTGTTGAGGCAGGAAAAGAACTGAAGAGGGCGACTCCCACAGGCAAGAGATGGGAAGTTGGAAAAAAATGTTCCTGCCTCCCTGATTGGACGGTGGGAATCACCCAGCAAGATGTCCTCCGCCTCAGAGGGAGAATGTCAGCTACACAACATCCATGGTATATGTGTGTGTACAGTGCTGTTAAATCAGAGCTGACTTACGGCAACCCCGTAGGTTTTTCAAGGCAAGAGGCTAACATTGGTATATTTACACTTTAAAATAATACTAGATTTTGTCATCTTTGAAATTATTGTTGTCCAAGATACTTTGTTCTTAAGTGCCAAATTAGTCATTTATGTCATACATGGAATGTCAAGCATGTTAAAAGCAATTGTCTGTCTTAGAATGTTCTGCCATGCTCACACAATATTAAAGTCTTCAGAGGCCAATGACAGCATGAATGGTAGGTGGGTGTTTTCATATTTATGTTCTACTAGGAATAAGGCCTGTTGTGGCATGAAATGCAATGGTCTCTAGTAAGAGGGCCCGGGAGAGTTCGGCAGCCTGCATAAGCCCCCCCACCCCACGCAGCTCCGGCTGAGCACCATGGCCTGGCCTCTCCGAAGCCGGGGTCAGGCATTAGGTGCTGCGGCCGCTCCCCACCCTGATCTCTCCAGAAGAAGGGGCGGCAGTGTCCTGGTTGTCCGGGCCCACCAGCAGTTAGAGCAGCCGGCCGCGTCCTGGTTCCCACTCACGGGATCGGTGAGCAGGAGCGTCTGCAGCGGAGAGGGCGTGTGGTGGGTGCAAGGCCCATAACAGAGTGCCGGCAGAGGTGCCTCGCCGGAGGACAATAGGGTGGCCAGCAGAGGGGCGGCCTCCCGCGGCAGCCGCCACCACTTCATCGGCCGCTTTGGAGTAGAGCTGCAGCCCTCTGCCGCTGCCGCCGCCCGTGTCCCAGTTTCCACCTGCGGGATCGGCGAGCAGGAGGCGGTTGGTGCGGCGGTGCCTCTGCAGCAGTGAGGGCTTGTGGTTGCCACGGGGGGGGGGCGTAATGGAGTGTCTGGAGAGTCACCTTGCTGGAGGACAACAGGGCAGCTGGCAGAGGGGCACTCCCCTGCCACAGCAGCTGCCATCACCGCTTCAGAGTTCAGTGGTGGCTGAGCGGCAGCGCCACACGCCATGGAGCGGTTGTGGAAGTGGGCCAGGGGCTGTCTCAGTGGCGCAGCCAGGCAGGAAGAGGCGGTGGCATCCTCTGGGCTGAGGCGCTGCTGCTGCCGTCTTCCACTCCCTCACACGAGCCTCCGGCAGGGCTTCTGAGCCACCTGGCCCGACTTCCCCACAGCCCAGTGAGCACCCTCAGAGGGTAGGTGGTGAAGTGGCTTGGGGCCCCCAGGGCGGGCTGGATGGAGCTCCCCTGAGGCGCTTCCCAGTGACTCTCCAACTTGCCCGGCAGCCATCGGCATGTGAATACCCTGCACATCCCCCCTCCACCCAAACGCCACAGATTTTCTTTTCTGGCTTTTTGCCCCACTCCTGGCCTTTGTGCCAGTCAGTCTGGTGACCCTCCGCCCACTGGAGGGTCCATTCCGTCAGTCAGCTGACAGCAGACTGAGGTCGAGAGACTCGCTGCCGTGGGCGGGACTCAGCAACACAGCCAGCCAACGGAGGCAGTGCTTTCTGATTCGCAGCTGAGGGAGCCTGATTTTAGCATGAATAGAACTTTGCCACCCCAAATTGCTTTTATTAATAAGAAGGGATATGCGACTAATAACATGTTTGCTAATAAATACTGAGCCCATTTGAAGATCACCAAGATACACAAAGGTTTCCACGGCAGATGTAGTGGAATGTGAGGTGCTTTATTTTATTTATTTATTTATTTATTTATAGCATAATTATCTTATTAGGCCAAGGCCAGCCATGAGCACTTACAAAAGCAGTCCAGTAGCACCTTAAAGACTTAACAAAATTTGTGGCAGGGTATGAGCTCTCATGAGTCACAGCTCACTTCTCACTTCTTCAGAAGTGGGCTGTGACTCACAAAATCTCATCCCCTGCCACAAATTTTGTTAGTCTTTAAGGTGCTACTGGACTCTTGCTCTTTTCTTCTGCTACAGACAGACTAACACGACTACCCATCTTGATCTAAGAGAAGACCAGAATCTGCAGATGATTATAAATAAGGATATAATTTCCTAGTAAGTACCCTATTACAAAAGCCTCTTAAAAGTGAATGGGAGCTATATGTTGGCTTCCATTCCTCTTAATGGGTCTTGTGTAAGAGAAATTACTGTAGAATTGCTTAAGCAGATGAACCAGTGTGGTGTATGGTTGGACTAGGTCCACAGTGGTGACAAACCTATGGCACGGGTGCCAGAGTTGGCACTCAGAGCCCTCTCTGGGCACACATGCCATCGCCCCAGCCAGGCCCAGACCATCATTAAAGTGTCGAATTCTCTGCGAAATAATTTAAAGGAAATGTAAGCATTTGGGATTGCTTTCCTTACTTTGTTTGGATCATCTTAAGTTAATGTATGAGTTGTTTTTTCTAAAGTAAAACCTCAGTATTCAGGTTAAATTGCCGTGTTGGCACTTTGCGATAAATTTTGGGTCGCAGTTTGGGCACTCGGTCTCTAAAAGGTTCGCCATCACTGGACTAGGATCTCTGGCTGACCCAGGTTTGAATCCCTACCCTGCCATAAAAGTTCACTGGGTGACCTTGGGCCAGTCATTCTTTCTCAGCCCAGCCTACCTCAAAGGGTTGCTGGGAGGAGAGGAGAATGATGCTGTAAGCTGCTTTGGGTCCTGTTGGGGAGAAAAGCTGAGTATTAATAAGTAAATCTCAGTTTACACTGAGCACTGTTTCTTGTTTGAATAAGAGGACAAAGATATTCCTCATATACTTAGTGGATGCGGCTGTAGACTAAATCAGACACAGTCATTTTATCTAAATGATGCTAATCATCTGCTTTCAATTAAATTAAAATTACCCCTTTTTTAAAAAAAAAAAAGTAGGAACAGCATATGTCAGTGTGTCATGACCATTTTGTTATGCATTAAAATTCTGATTGTATTACTTGTTTGACTTGTTGCCACAAATGTAAAACAGCTAATTAAGTACTGTCCTTCTTAAATGTAGAATGAGAGTATTCATTTATACAGATGTTAGTGCTCCTAATGCCCACGCATTTTCAATTATTTGCATAACCTGCAGTGCTCTGCCACAAGGTTACCATCTGTTTGTTGGCTTGTACTCCTAGAACCCTTAAGAAACAAACGCTGATGTTATCTCAAAACTTCCACTCAGACTTTGTTGCAGGCAATGTTAAAATAGCCGATTGAAGCAATTTGTTCTTTTAAAAGTAGGAGTGCTTTTTAAATTAAAAAAGACCTGTAAATGTAGTAATTATTAAAAGATCTATTTGGAAAATAATACGGGAAAGATGTTAAACCACGATTTTATATATAAAATTATTTAACACTTCAGAATTCATATCTAACAGTCCGATCCTAAGCAGAGTTATACCCTTAAATGCATTGAAGTCATTGGCCTTAAAAGGGTGTATATCTATTAAGCTTTGCACTGTAAATCTATGAGAAAGATGAAAGTCCACATGGTTTCAAAATACAAAGGAAGGAAGATCAATGAGGGAATACCAAATGAGACAGGTAAGTCTTCACCTATAATGACAGTGGAAAACAGACATTAGGGATGTGCATTCGGTTCGTCCGAACTGAATGCACCGTTGAAAATGGCCCATTTGGACCCCTTTCAGGCTGCTGCAGGCCAATTCAGATTATCTGATCTGAATTGGCTTACCGCCGAATTTCAGCGGCAATTCGGCCCCGTTATATCCTATGGGCCATTGAAGTCAATGACGAAAACATAGGGTATATTCTGGGGGCTGGAGGGGAGGGGTTTTGAGGGAGAGGCTCCAAACTAGCAGGGTAGCTGCTGGAGCCTCTCCCCAAGATACCAACCAGGTTTGAAGAACATTGGACCAGGGGATTCAATTATACGAGCCCCCAAACAGGTTGCCCCCATCCCTTCCATTGTTCTCTATGGTAGGGGAAAAAGTAACTTAAGATATAATGTACCATAGGATATAATGGGGCTGAAATTGACATTCGGCTGGCCGAAAGACCCACTAATTGGCTTGTATTGACGAAACTGACATGCGGGAGTCCTACTGCCAGCCGAAATTGATTGTGCCCGATTCGGCCAAATCCGAATGGGCCGAATTATTATTTTTTTGCACACCCCTAACAGACATATCTTGAGGAAAGAATTCTGTAATTTTAGTGCCACAACTGCAAAGGCCCTTTTTCAGGTTGCTACCTGGCTAGCATTAGATGGTGAGGGTACCCAAAGAAGGACTCCTGAAGATGCCTGCAGGTATGTTCAGATGAGAGTAGGTAGTCCTTAAGGTATGCTGGCCCCAAACCATATAAGGCTTTAAAAAGCAACACCAGCACCTTGAGCTGGGCCTGGAAGCTAACCCACCATCGTCAGGATTTTGGTCACAGCTAGTCAGCTTCTGAGCAGTCTCTCAAGGACAGCCCCACATACAGTGTATTGCAGTAGTCTAATATAGCTGTTACCAGGGCATGTACCATAGTGGGAAGATCAAAAGCTATAGCCTATGGAAGACCACAATGTATACACAGTTGTAATACTAAATTAGTTGTTGAAGGTACCTAGATCTCAAATCTCATAATTTCCGTTTAGCATTTAGCATCTTAGGCTGAGGCTATGCCTAGGTCCTTTGAAGTATCACCGCTGCCTGAGCAAATGGCAGCCACGGGGGCATAGATCATGGACATGAGGGGGTAGGGAAGCAAACTGGAGAAAGTACCAGTGCTGCTGGATCTCTTGTAATCTGTAATATTCTGTGGCTAGTTTCCCTGTAAGTAATACATGATTGCCATAAGCATAGTTCTCGGCTGTAATTGTGATACTTCCACTCTGTGTGATACCACAAAGCCTGTTATAAATTCCAATTGGTAATCTGAAATGATGTGACTGCAATTTTTCTTTCTTACGTAATGTAATTTTTCTTTCTTAAATTCAGCCTATCACATTGGTGCGACCTGAGGATCCCCGAGAACAGTACCCCAGGAGAAAATGGATGCTTTGGAGGGTGGACTGTATGGCATTGTACCCCACCAAGGTCCCTGTCCTCCCCAGGCTCCATCCCCAAATCTCCAGGAGTTTCCTAACCTGGATTCGGCAATCCTACCTCCCATCCCCCGCTGGTGGCCAGGGGTGACCCAGCAACCCCATCTTTTGCAGAAGAGCTTGTCTTCTTGATCCTCTCCCATCCACACTTCACCCTGTTCTTTGCATTAACTGTCCTCCTTTCTTGTCAGCCTTGAGTTGCGTGCTTGCCACTCTGGTGGAGAAACAGAGGCAGAAGGGCTTGTTTGACTCCCAAGGAGAAGGTCCACTTCCTTCCCCCTCCGCCTCTTGCCTGAGTGTGCCTGAGGTTAGCGCCCTCTAAAGGTAGTAGTGCCCTTGAGGCAACATCCTCCTTTGATAAGGTAGCACTCTAGTGTCACAGCAGCTGAGGTCACTGTTGCAAAACATCAAGGGAATCAATCCCTCTATTCAAACATCTTGTGTCATTTCTGTGCTTCAGTTCTAATGCATTGGCATATATCTCACCCCATCATCCCATTTTCCACTGTATCCCCCTTCCCTGCTGCTTCCTCTTTTTCTGGCTCCTTTGCTGCCCCTATTTAATTTATTTGTTTTATATAAAACGTTTGTTAGCCATCTTTCTGCCTTGTGGAGCTCAAGGCATCTTACAATCAGTGTTCCCTCTAAACTCAGTTAATGTGAGCAAGGTCTCAGTTTTAGCCTCCGGCTCACACATTTTTACCTCAGCTCAGGAAGGGATGGCTCCAGAGCAACCTGATTTTTGCAGCAGCCAAGTCGCTCACTCACAACTTTAATGCCAGTAACACACGAAGTAGAATTTTTGCTCACAGGACCTCACAGTTGAGAGGGAACATTGCTTACAATATAAGCAGAGCATTATAAAAACACAATAAGAGCAGCAGTTATCAAACCTATGAAAGTCACAGATTAAAAGGCACAGGGTTTTCTTCCCACATAAAGTATGTTTACAGCCAAAATGGGTTACCCTGCGCTAATCACATTGAGTGGTCTGATTTACTCCAAATCTGCCACTTCCCCTCCAGCCTGATCTCTCATCCCATATGTTAAATGTAAGCTTATACTATTTAATTTGCATATTTAGGACAAATACCCTTAGCAAAATCAGGGTGCATATTGTAACTAACTCGGTGGGTGTTAGCTCCTTTTTAGCAGCTTAATCCCATCTGATGACATAAGCCGTTCCTCAAATGTCTCACCAGAGTGTCTTTTGAACTCATGGACTTGGAGAACTTCATGGGAAATTGGAAGAGGAAACTTTTCTATTTTCTGACCTTTCAGCTTCACTCTGAACTTTAACTCTGCTGCTACCCATGTGGGGGATCAGGTGACACCATGACTGGAAATTGCCTTGGATCAGCTTTTTCTTTCTGTTTAACTTGCTGCCTCCTTGTCTAGCTGTTTGACTTCTATGCTGATTATTAAGGGAGCACTTGGGAACTGTTACATTTATATAAGCATATGAAATTCACATAAGGCACAGCCCTGGCTGCCAGTTTCCTTGGCTCTTTTACGTTATTTTGATTAGTGATAATTAAAGTGAGCTGTTATAGGGAAGGTCTGGTATTTTGTTTCATGTCAAGAGTCTGAGGCCAAAAAGTGTTGTTATCGATCATCATGCCATTATCTTTTTATGACATCACACACAATTCTTCCTCATGTTTTTCATTGTCTTCACTGATGACAAAGACAATTTCTGTAGAGGCAGCTTTTGTATTTCTACTCTTTGGCTAAACTTCATGAAAGGTTAGCTTGCTCCTTAGCACATAGATTCATCTAAACCATGTTTTTTTAATTAAATTTTTATTTGATATGTTTTGTCTTACAGCTGAGCTTTACTCCTTTTGTGGGAGAAGTGATGCATTGACGAGCTCTGGGTACTGCAGTTGCTATTTTTTAAAAACCTGGTCTTGTTCCTGAGTTTTTCAAAGAATCTTTAAACCCCAAAATGCATCAGGTGAAGCACCCCAACATTTAATTCTATGCGAAAAAAGTCTCAGTTGCTAAATTAATACATGGTGAATCACTATTAAAGGCACAAAAGCAAGGTCAGTTGCCAAAAAAAAAAAGTAACTTTACTGGATCCTGATCACCTATCTAATTACTTGTGTATCCCTTTGACTGACTCTTTTGTAGACACTTAATATCATTCATACTTTGTGTAAACACGTTACATACATATGTAGGTGCTGTCAAGTTGCAAATGAGTAATGGGGACCAATACGCCCTCTAAGCTGTGGAGTCTGGTGAGCAAAAATTCTACTTTGTGAGCTACTAGCATTAAAGTTGTGAGTGAGCTATTTGGCTACCACATAAATCAGTTTGCTCTGCAGCCATTCTTCCTGAGCTAAAACAAAAATGTGTGAGCCAGAGGCTAAAAAACTGTGAGCTAGCTCACATTAACTCAGGTTAGAGGGCACATTGATAGTGACCCCAGCAAGAGGCTTTCAAGGAAAGTGAAAAGAAGAGGTGGTTTGCCATTGCCTTCCTCCACAGATTTTTCCTTGGTGGTCCCCCATTCAAGTTCTGACCATGTTTGTCTTCTGAGATCCAATGAGACTGGGCTATACCATGGCCCCTTCCCTGCCATAGGCACATTAACCCAGAGTTATTTGACTCAATAAGTGCAAAATTATTCAGATCAGTGGTGCCCATGGGGGCCACAGCACCCACCAAGTGTTTATAGGAAGTGGATGGGGCCAGGTAGGGCTTTTGGGCAGCAAGACTTCTGACTGACTATTGGAGATTTGATTGGCTGTGCATATTTTTTAAAATGTTGCTTTGGCAGCAGCTGCCACCACAACACAAGGATCTGCACTGTGTTGCTGAAATTAAGTTGTGGAAATCGTTTTGTGGCAGCCATTTTTGTTGCTGCACCCACCATGCTGTGAGAATTCCAAATGTGCCTGAAGACTCAAAAAGGTTGAGGACCCCTGGTGTAGATAACACATGGCAACAAACTTACTTCTTTAGGCTTATATTAAAGTAAAACCCTCAGTTCCCTAACTCTTCACTTGCTATTTTACATTTATGTGCATATTTATATTTAGCCAGTTTGGTGTAGCGGTTAGGAGCATGTTTGATTCCCCACTCCTCTACATGCTGCTGCCGGTGTGACCTTGGGTCAGTTACAAGTTGTTTCAGAGCTGTTCTCTCACTAGCAGTTCTCAAGAGAGCTCTCTCTGCCCCACCTACCTCACAGGGTGTCTGTTGTGGGGAGGAGAAAGGAAAGGAGATTATAAACTGCTCTGAGACTCCTTCAGGTAGTGAAGGGTGGGGTATAAATCCAATCTCCTCCTCTTCCTCGGGCATTTTCAGAACCCTCACTTGAGACCCTCATAAAGTGGTCATAGTGTGTGCATGGTAGAGTTGCCAGGTCTCTCCTGGCAACTGATGGGGGTGGACTTACCAGCAGTGGGAGGGAGGCCCAGACTACATCATGGCAAAATGGCAACATCACTTCCAGCATGTACTGGAAGTGACACCATCACCTTGGGTAAAAATGGTTTCTACCATAGAGTTTTTGCCCAAATACCAGAGCATTGCCTGGATATTGCCATTGTGATGTCACTTCCAGTAACTCTCATAGCCAGAGACATAGCATCTCCTGTTATTTGCATATATTTATGTTTCTCTGTGACAAAGCCAGCTGTTTTGTGAATTTATTTAGCTACGTTTATAAACCAAAACCACCTCACAATTTAAATGGCTCCCTGTAGTTTTACCTGCTTTGAAAATTTTTAAAGGCAGACTGCTAAATTATAATATATTGGGGAATTTGATACAATATAATTAAGGCTCAATCATTCTTCTCACTCTACAGCTGTTAAATTTGCTTAGTGTGTTTAGCTCGCAGCGAGTAGGGCGGTGGAGCAGGTCTGAATCCCAAGCTGCGACTCCCGGTGGGAAATCAGCCCCCACGTGCCATGGTCCCCATTCCACTCAAGTGGAGCTGCCACAGCCCCTCTCCTTCCCTGCTGAAAGATTTAAAGGGCCCTCCAGCTAATTAGCTGGCCACATGCTCCCCCCCATCAGCTGAATCCCTTTAAATCTCTGCAGGATGAGAGGGAAAGGGGTGGCCACAGCTTGGGGGCGAGGCTTGGGCACATTCCCGCCCACCCCTGGAATGCCTCACAAATCCCCCTGCTGGAGCAATGAGAGGACCTGGCAACCCTATGACTGTGGTATTCCTTGGAGGTCGCCCATCCAAATACTAACCAAGGCCAACCCTGCTTAGCTTCCAAGATCTGCTGGGAGTGGGCTAGCCTGGGCTATCCAGGTCAGGGCCGTGGGCCGGGTAAGAGCCCTGGATGGACCAGCTATGGCCCACAGGCTATATGTTTGACACCCTTGCTCTAACTAGTATGCCACATAGGCTTTTGTGGGGTGGCTGCTATTAAACAGTAGTGAGCAGCTGAACCTGGATGAGTCATGGAACCTGCATGGTATCAAGTCATCTGGTAGTTGCTGGCAGGCCTGACCCTGTTGAGTCCTCCCTCAAAGGCCAAAACAGACTTGGAGGGGGTCCCATCTTTTATTGACAGAAACCAAGGCTTCAATTGATAATATTGTTGTGGTTGTCTAGTAATGGCCACAGAGGGCTTTTTTTTAAGCTACAGACCATGCTTTTATTATTTTAGGTGGTCTGTTAGTATTTCAGGTTTTTCTGCAAACCTGGGGCTTTTCTCAAGTTTGTAGAAAAATGTATAAGTATCCACAAATATTGGCCATGTTAAGAATTTGATACATGGAAAATATCTACCAGCTGAGGACATACTTCATGCACCCAAGTTTGAAGTACGCAAAGGATAATGCAACAACAAGCTGCAAGTATTTAAGGTTCCACAAGACTCTTTTTTGTTTTCCCTGTAACAGATGCTCTCTCACACATAAATTGGGGCCGAGGATAGGGGAAGAGAGATGAACTTGGGAAATTCTCCTTATGCACACCCAATCTACCTCCCTAGGATTTTAGCAGCTTGAGCGAGCTAATTTCCCTTGGCTTCCCCACCTCTGAACTTCTGTCAACATATTGTGCGCCCTGAAACATACTCTATTTTATAGGGCTTGGGGGTGGGACACTTTTACTTAACATACATTTCCCCCTAAGTACCTGGGGAGTCCACTGAGTTTGGAGAGACCTCAGTCTTCAGGCATCCTGCTACTGATGATTTCAAGACTGGCACAAGCCACCCACACTTGACTACAGTGAACTGAGTGATGAAGATTCACTAAGTTTAAATGGGGACTTGATTGTAAGTCATGCATAGCAGTACAAGCTTACCCTTATGACACCTTGCATTCTAGAACTGATATGTCAAGTATGGTAAAGGTAATCTACCTCCCCTCTCCTCCATTAAGTATTGTTTGATGAAAGCATACTGAACAATACACGTCCTCGGCTGACTGGGCAGGCTCTCGCACCATTTCTCAGTCAGATTTGGTGTAACAGAGCCTCTCTTTCCTCAAAAGGTTTGTGACAGCCGAACTACAATCCCCAGGATGCAAAGCGGCTGAAGCCTTTCTTCGCCGCCCCTTCTTTTCTTCCCCTGCAGCTCTTGTGGGCGGGGTGAAGAGTGGATCGTTTCCGGTGGCGAAGGTTGTGGTGTGCAGGTTTCTTGTCTGATAGGCACTTTCTCTTCCTAGTAATAGTTCGTAGGACGCTGAGAGCAGCTGCTAGAGATGGATGAGGACGGCTTACCCCTCGTAGGCTCCGGCATCGATCTGACTAAGGTATAAGCAGTTTCGTCTACGCCTGGCAGTGGCAGTGCAGTCCTAGGCATGTTTACTCAGAAGTAAGTCTCTCTGAGTTCAGTGGGGCTTGCTCCTCAGTAAGCATATATAGGATTAATTTGTAGTTTATCTTGTGCTTATACCGAGAAGGGTCGTGCTGATTAGGGAAGGGGCTGTGGCTCAGTGGCAGAGCCTCTGCTTTGCATACTCAAGGTCTTAGGTTCAACCCCTAGTATCTCCAGTTAAAAGGTAGTAGTAATGATGGGAAAGGCCTCTACCGAGACCGTGGAGAGCCGCTGCTAGCCTGAGTAGCCAGTACTGACCTTGATGGACCAAGGGTCTAATTCAGTATAAGGCAGCTTCAAGTGGTGTAGTGATTAAAGTGGCAAACTAGGGTCTGGAAAACCCAGGTCTGGATCCCCACTTTGCCATGGAAGCTTGCTGACCTTGGGGCAGTCACAGGCTCTTAGCCTAACCTACCTTACAGGGTTGTTGTAAGGATAAAATAGAGGAAAGGAAAATAATATAATCTGCTTTGGGTCCCCATTGGAGAGAAAAATGGGATTTAAATAATGGAAGAAAATAAATAAATTTGTCAAAAGACCTATTTCCAGGTTGTGCTGGTGGTGGAATGAGGAAATTGCCCCTATGGTCCCTGTCCTAAGCTCTTGAGAAGAAGCTGCTGCTTTGGGGAATTCAGAGTTTACCTTGTCTCTCACAGAGGGCATATAAAGCCACATCAAAGTATTGTTAGAGTGAACCAGGCTTGCTGCATTTTCCACACAATGTTGCTGCGTCAATAGCTTTGTATTAAATGTTTAAAGTATTTTACATTGTGTACTTAGCTGATTGTTCTCAAGGAGGTGTATAAAGCTAAATGTAGAAGTAATACAACAAGGGAAGAAATATTGGTGGGAAAGTAATACAAATCACAATATAAAATGTATAAAATTACTAATAAACACTGATGTGGGGAACAGTTAATGTGTTTAAAATCAGAGTGGTACAACTGTAGTATATACAAGTCAGAGCATAAAAGATGTTGAAGAGTATGAGAGCCAATCAAATACAAAAAAGAAAAGTTAAGTTTTACCAAAAGAAGTGCTGGTTAAAGCGTCTCCACTCGTCTTTCTGACAAGATACATGTAAATTTTGGCATATAGTTAATTTCAACTACAAATCCTTTTCAAAGAAGTCCTCTGCTCAGATCCCTTTGACTGAATGGGAAAAGTGTTTTTTTTAAGTTTGATTAGTTTATATATAGAAAGGGGGAAAGGGAAAAGAAGGGGAAAGAAAGAATATAGTTATATATTTTTTTAAAAAACAATTTGACATTCTGCATGCAAATCTTCTAAAAGTTTCACAACTATTATAACCATTTTTCTTATTGTTCTTCATTTAGTCTTAGTTTCTCAGTACTTATGTTTTATCCAGTCATAGAACACCCTCCATGGTCCCATAAATTATTCTTCCATTTTTCCTTTTAGTATATTTGTCAATCTATCCATTTCAGCACATTCCATAATCTTTGTTATCAACTCATTATGCGTCGGGATTTTCAGTGTCCTGACTGAATGGGAAAAGTATTATAGCTCAGTCTTCAATAATGCAATCTCTTCAATTGATGACTTCCCCACCTTGGATATAAGGTAAAGGTTCCCTTGCTCGAAAGCCAGTCGAGTCCGACTCTAGGGTTGCGGTGCTCATCTCCGTTTCAAAGCCGAAGAGCCAGCGCTGTCCGAAGACTTCTCCGTGGTTATGTGGCTGGCATGACTAAACACCAAGGCGCACGGAACGCTGTTACCTTCCCACCGAAGTGGTACCTATTTATCTACTTGCAATTTCTTGCTTTCGAACTGGAGGCAGGAGCTGGAACTAGAGATGGGAACTCACTCCATCATGCTGCACCTGGGTCTCGAACTGCTGAACTATTGACCTTCCACAGCCTGCAGTTCAGCGTCTTAACCACTTGAGCAACTGCAGCTTGGATATAAAGGAGGAGAATGTGGCCAAATGGGATCCAGTTACTTATGAGGAAATTTGCTTGCTGTTAGATAAACTAAATGCTAATAAAGCTCCAGGGCCAGATTGGGTTCCAGGGGAACTTTTTTAAGTTGGATAAAAATTGGTGGACTCCAGTGTTGGCTACATTATTTACTGCGATCAGTGCATTGGGGGAAATTCCAGGTGTGTGGTGTGAAGCCATAATTGTTCTGATACATAAAAAGGGCTCTTATGACCTGCCTGCTAATTACCATCCTATTAGTTTATTATTGATCCCAGGCAAATTATACTGCTGAGAGGAAAAATGATAATCTTTGGGAACATATAGTAAATGAGGGGAGGCTGAGTTTAGAAGAGGAGATGGGAAGGGTTTTTTTAATGATGTCTTCACTCAGCTGTACTTGTCAGTGTAATTTTTCTGTTAATCTTTGATGTGACCTGGGGTGCAGGCTCTAATGATACTTTTCCTTTGTTTAAATGTAAAGAGCCTGTCGATGTAAAATGTCTTATTAGCATCCCGCTAAACTGGCCTAAATTCTAACAGGTATTAATCTCGGGCCACCTATATGAGCTTGAATGGATAGGTTTTGTAAAATTTACAGAATAGCTCACCCAAAGAACAATGATGGGTCTTTGTTTTTTTGGTTTTTTTTAGTAAAGGATACCTGTGAGTACTTTAGTTTTTCTTCCTACTTTTCTCCTCTTACACCATTGAGGTTGCCTTCTTTACCAAAACATAATGGCAGCTCTGCAGTGTTCACTTGCCTTACTTAAGAATACTGATGCTACAGGGCAGGCGCTTCACCTCTTGGGTGTGCACTGTTGAAAACTTCTGCATCTGTTTCCATTGGATGAGCTGTTCTGCAAGTTTTACAAAACCTATCCATTCAAACTCATGTAGGTGGCCTGGGGTTAATACCTGTTAGACTTTAGGCTAGTTTAGATGGATGCAACCAAGTCCTGCATCTCTAAAATTAAATCAGCCCTTTTTGACAGATGACTCACCGTCCTAGAACACAGTGTCTTATTATTAAATATAAGTGTGGCACGAGCAGGATTAATTGTCCAAGGATCTGTGCTACTTTTAGTTGGAGGTTTGGATGATGGTCATGATTCCATGGCACTATTGGCTTTCTTCCTGGAGGAAATTCATGGAACTTCATTGCCACAATGTGTTGTGATGGCTACTTTTGCACAGAAGGGTTTTAGGGAATTAAAGGAGCTGATGGGAGGAGCCACTGCATGTGTCTACTGACTCTAATAAGACTGGAATCTTCCCTGTTTAGAGACACTTCTTGTGATGACTCCCATTCCAGGATCAATCAGGGAAATCGTCTCAATCATGCTCTGTAGGTGTACTTCCTAGAGACATCCAGCAAGTGGTCCTGGAGGCAGAGTTGTTCCAAATGTCAAAAGTGTCATGCAGTATGGAAGGGGGGTACTGCTAAAAAACATCCTGAAATTGGAAGAAATTACAAATGCAGTTTGTAATATGGGATTCGGGAAGGTTGCTGTTGGGGGGGGGGGCAGAAAAGTGAAAGCCAAGCAACTTTTCCATGCTTGATCAGAATGCTGAGCTAAATGGACCTTCAATCCACACCAGGCACTGATGAGGCCAAAGAGACCTGGCTGGCACTTGTGTCAATCATAAGTTATTTCAGAGCTGTTCTCTCAAGGGCAGTTCTCAGGATAGCTCTCTCAGTTCCACCTACCTCACAGTGTGTCTGTTGTGGGGAGGGGAAGGGAAAGGAGATTGTAAGCTGCTCTGAGACTTCTTCGGGTAGTGAAGGGTGGGGTATAAAGCTAATCTCTTCTTCTTCTTGTGTGAACCAGGTGCACCCCAGAATATGCCCCAGAATCCTTTACAACACACAGGGCTTCAGCAGCATTGGGGAGGTTCTTAGCAAACAAGGCAATGGGAAAGGCATCTGTGCAGGCAGGAAGCTTTATACAGAATCACTGTCCACAGTGAGGAGCAGAGTTAATTGATTGATTCAAAAGTACTTGTAACCCACTCTTTTGACTGAAATAGATCTGCAGGATATTTCACAACAACCATTATGCAAATGGTTCAGAATGATGTTCAGAAAGCTGCTTTGAGTTCAAACTGGGGAGAAAAGAGGGATATAAATAAATAAATGCATGTAAATGAAATGCATATGTACTCGGTGCCAGAAAAGGCCCTGTTCCCTGTATCCAGGGCTTTTTTTTCTGAGGGAATGCGCCGGATCAGAGTTCCGGAATCACTTCAACAAATTTCTTTTTAAAATATTTAAAAGTTAATGAGTTTTCAGTATATAGATTGAAAACTTCATTTCACTCTTGAGTGTTCCAGCACCTCCTTAAAAAAAAAATATCCCTGCATGTATCTACCCTGTGGGATGGTGATGGAGCTTGTATGCCATCTGGGCCTGGTGATTTATCAGTTTTTAAGTTGTCTATCAGTTTTAGGATCTCCTCTCTCATCACCTTAATCTGACTCAGGTCTTTCAACACCCCTCCCGAACTCAGCGGTTCTGGAGTGGGCAAGCACTTCTCATCCTCCACAGTGAAGACAGAGGCAAAAAATGCATTTAGCTTCTCAGCCAATTCCCTATCATCCTTCAGTACTCCTTTTACCCCTTGGTCATCCAGGGGCCCCACTGCCTCCCTGGCTGGTTTCCTGCTTCTAATGTATTTGAAGAAAGTTTTATTGTTGGTTTTTACGTTTTTTGCTATATGCTCCTCATATTCCCTTTTTGCCTGCCTGACCACAGACTTGCATTTTATTTGCCATAGCCTGTGTTCTGTTTTATCAGCCTCACTGTGACTAGCTTTCCACTGCTAGTGGTTAACGAATGTGAAGCTGAATGGAGTTGTTTTCTTGCTTTTGTCTTCACTGTTGAAGATAGGAGGTGCTTGCCCACTTCAGAACTGCTGATTTTGAGAGGGGTATTAACAGACCTGAGTCAGACTGAGGTGATGAGAGAGGAGGTCCTATGACTGATGGACAAATTAAAAACTGACAAATCACCAGGCCCAAATGGCATACATCCAAGAGTTCTGAAAGAACTCAAATGTGAACTTGTGGATCTCCTGACAAAGATATGCAATCTATCACTGAAATCTGCCTCCATTCCCAAGGACTAGAAGGTAATGTAACCCCCATCTTTAAAAAAAAGGTTCCAAAATCAGTATGGATTCTGTAAGGGGAGATCTTGTCTCACTAACCTTTTAGAGTTCTTGGAGGGGGTGAACAAGCATGTGGACAAGGGTGATCCAATAGATGTTGTTTACCTAGACTTCCAGAAGGCTTCTGATAAAGTTCCTCATCAAGAGCTCCTAAGTAAACTCAGCAGTCATGGGATAAGAGGACAAGTCTTCTTGTGGATTAAAAACTGGTTAAATAACAGGAAACAGAGTGAGTATAAATGGGAGTTTTCACAGTGGTAAGCAGTGGGGTACTGCAAGGCTCAGTACTAGATTCATTGCTTTTTAACTTGTTCAACTTGGGAGTAAGCAGTGATGTGGCTGAGTTTGCTGGTGACAGTAAGTTGTTCAGGGTGGTGAAAACCAGGGAGGAATGTGAGGCACTCCAGAGGAATTTGTCGAGGCTGGGCAAGTGGGCATCAATATGGCAAATGAGGTTCAATATGGGCAAGTGAAAAGTAATGCACTCTGGAGCCAAAAATCCCACCTATAAATACAAACTGGCAGTAACTGACCAGGAAAGAGATCTTGGAATCATGGTCAATAACTCACTGAAAATATTGACTCAGTGTGCGACTGCAATAAAAAAGGCAAATGCTATGCTGGGAATTATTAGAAAGGGAATTGAAAACAAATCAGCCAGTATCATAATGCCCCTGTAATAAATCTATCTTGTGGCCTCATTTGGAATACTGTGTACAGTTCTGGTCACCACACCTCAGAAAGGATATTATAGCATTGGGAAAGGTGCAAAAAGGGGCAACTAAAATTATTAAAGGGATGGAACACTTTCTCTGTGAAGAAAGATTAAAGGGCTTTGGGCTCTTTAGTTTGGCGAAACAACGACTGAGAGGGTTACATGATGGCGGTTTACAAAAACTATGCATGGGGTAGAGAAGGAAGTACTTTTCTCCCTTTCTTGCAATACAAGAAGTCATGGGCAATCAATGAAATAGATGAGCAGTCGGTTTAGAACAAAGAAAAGGAAGTACTTCTTCACCCAAAGAGTAAATAAAATGTGGAATTCACTGCCACAGGAAGTGGTGGCAACTACAAGCTTCAAGAGGGGATTGGATAAACATATGGAGCAGAGGTCCATAAGTGGCTATTAGCAACAAGGTGTAAATGGAACGCTATGCCTGGGCCAGTGATGTCCTGTATTGTTGGTGCTTGGGGAGCCTCAGTGAGAGGGCTTCTGGAGTTCTGGCCCCACTGGTGAACCTCCTGATGAAACTTGGGTTTGGGCTGCTGTGTGACACAGAGTGTTGGACTCGATAGGCTGTTGGCATGATCTAACATGGCTTCTTTCATGTTCTTATGCTTTCCTCACCTTAGATGTATTCAGGAAGTGTGTTGCAGTAACCTAAATTGAACCATGGTTTTATGGTGTGTTCAGAAAATCCAGGAGGGAACTGGGCGAGGCTTTTGAGGCTTGTAATTGCCTTGGAGGAAGACTATAGGAATGAAGTGTGAATAAAACTGTGCTAAATGTACTCTCAGAATCCAGCTCGTGCTGTTTTCTGGATACAAGTCCTACAGCCCAGTCCTAGGCATGTTTACTTACTGTTAAGTCCATTTATCATTAAGGTCAGAGGTATGCACCCTGTTGTGGAATTCCACATCTGTCAGCCTTTGACTAACCGTGCAGTCCTAAGAACACTTTCCTGGGAGTCAGCCCCATTAGAATTCTGGGTAGTTCAGTTTAGGATGGCACTGTAAATCTTTTAAGTGTTCAGTGCCCAGTTAAAGTCTGAGCTTTAGATCAGTTTGATGTTGTCTAATTGTTTACTAGTCCAGTTCCTCTCCCTTCCTAACTCTTCCCTGTTTTTGATGATGTAACTCTGCTGTTTTGAAATGTTTTATGGATATTTTAAGGATCTGCCAGTTTTAAGATATTATGTACTGTCGCTTGCTCTTATTGCTGATGGAGGTTTTTAACATTTTAATCAACTCTTAAAATTGTAAAATGCTGCTTTTTAAAAAAATACTTAGAGCTGTTGACTGATGTTCCTGATTCTTCTGCTTTGTTTTCTGTTTTTAAGTCTTTGCTGTGAGCTGTATCAGGCATCGTAATAGGCTAAGACTGCAGGATATGTTTTAAATAAAAAATGTAATCTCTTAGAGTTCAGCCTTCATCTTTATTTTGTTCGATTTATACAGTGCAATCCTAATATACTAAGTGTTGAATTTAGTGGTACTTACTCCCTACTAAAGGTAAAGGTTCCCTTGCTCGAAAGCCAGTTGAATCCGACTCTAGGGTTGCGGTGCTCATCTCCGTTTCAAAGCCGAAGAGCCAGCGCTGTTCGAAGACGTTTCCATGGTCATGTGGCCGGCATGACTAAACACCAAGGCGCACGGAACGCTGTTACCTTCCCACCGAAGTGGTCCCTATTTATCTACTTGCAATTTCTTGCTTTCGAACTGCTAGATTGGCAGGAGCTGGAACTAGAGGCAGAAGCTCACCCTGTCTTGCGGCACCCGGGTCTTGAACCGCTGAACTACTGACCTTCCGCAGCCTGCAGTTCAGCGTCTTAACCACTTGAGCTACCGCAGCTGCAGTGGCTCAAGTGGTTAAGACGCTGAACTGCAGGCTGTGGAAGGTCAGTAGTTCAGCAGTTCGAGACCCGGGTGCCGCATGATGGAGTGAGCTCCCATCTCTAGTTCCAGCTCCTGCCAACCTAGCAGTTCGAAAGCAAGAAATTGCAAGTAGATAAATAGGTACCACTTCGGTGGGAAGGTAACAGCGTTCTGTGCGCCTTGGTGTTTAGTCATGCCGGCCACATGACCATGGAAACGTCTTCGGACAGCACTGGCTCTTCGGCTTTGAAACGGAGATGAGCACCGCAACCCTAGAGTCGGATTCGACTGGCTTTCGAGCAAGGGAACCTTTACCTTTACTCCCTACTAAGTGTGCTTAGGATTGCTTCCTTAGGCATCGAGTCAAATACATTCTTGCAGACCCAGTGGTGTTGAGTATTTGCATCCATGGCTCCGATGAAAAACAATATATTTGCCTAATTTGCAGATGACATGAAACTGGAAAGAGCTACAAATAATTAAAAAATTATGTACTGCTGTGTTGTGTGAACTTCATGAACTGAAGCAGTGGTTTAAAAATCTTAAATTGGAAGAAATTCACTGTATTAGAAACAAAGCAATATGTATACAAAATGTGGGGGATGAAAACGGTGAAGTTCTGTGGTACAGAGGAGAACTTATACTGGATCAGTTACTGATGTATTTTTATGTATGTGTTAAACTGCAGGTTCCAGCCATACAGCAGAAAAGAACCGTGGCCTTTCTAAACCAGTTTGTGGTTCACACGGTTCAGTTTCTCAACAGATTTTCTACAGTTTGTGAAGAGGTACGTATTCGTTGCATTGCCTTATACCCATATCTCAATGCGCATATGTGCCACCATGGAAGGCATTTTATTATTTGCTGGTGGGCTCCATTTGCCCTGATCTGGATAGCCCAGGCTAGTCTGCTCTCACCAGATCTTGGAAGCTAAGTGGGGTCGGCCCTGGTGAGTTCTTGGATGGGAGACCATCAAGGAAATCCAGGGTTGCTATGCAGAGGCAGGCAATGGCAAACCACCTCTGAATGTCTCTTGCCCTGAAAACCCTATGGGGTCACCATCAGTCGGGTGTGACTCGATGGCAAAAACAAGCTGCATATGAATATACGAACATTCATTCAGATGTCGTGATAAACAGTAGTTTGACTGAACTCTGGTGTATACTTGAATGCCTTTTGCATCTGATGAAGTGAACTCTGACTCTCAAAATCTTGTGCTGGAGTAAATTTTGTAAGTCTTTATCTGGCCACTGAACTCCTGAGTTATTTTGTTGATACGGACTAACACAGCTACTCATCTGGTGCATTGTGACATCTGAATGCAGGCTGCTGTACAAATTGGTTTTGGATGGGTGGTAAACAGGGATTTTGAACTGTGCTTTGTGCCTGGCTTGTTAACTATGATCAATATTAACTGTGGTTTCTTGTTGCATCCACATTCCGAAATCCCAGTTCGTTCAATAGCCTTTCTGGATACGGGACCGGTGGTGCTGAGCAGCAGAAAAAGTATATTGGGTGCAGGACTTCCTGTTGATGGTGCTTTCTCAGGATGCTGCTCTCACTTCCTCCTCCCTGTCCTCTTCATCATCCTCTTTCCACATTAGCGATGACTCTCCAAGCAGCACTGTGCCGCTCTAGCCTTTTGCAGAAAGGGAAATTCAGAAGGCTGTGGGGCAAAAGAACTTGCTTAATCCCATGATTAGGTTGCATTTGCCAACGTGTACAATAGACATTTCTCCACACAAAACACTGTTGCAGTGGGAAGTGGTTCACAGCCCACCTGCTCCCATATCTCCCCCCACCACCACCACAAAGAAAACTGTCTTTAAAATGTTTATATTCTGAGAAACAATGACTGATGGATGGACTTGGCCATGATCATGTGTTTCTTATTTTATTTCTGCAAGTGAACAAGATTATAGAATGTGGCAGAACGGGGTGTGTGTGTGTGAGAGAGAGAGAGAGAGAGAGAGAGAGAGAGAGAGAGAGAGAGATGTTTATTAAAATCCACTTTGTTCCAGGTCGAAAAGCTTAGAGAATGCAGTGAAGTGGCTGGATAGAAAGCTGTTGTTAACTATTATTGTAAGCAGGGGCATAGCCAGAAATTTCAGTTGGTGGGGCATGGGGAAATCTGGGGGGGAGCACCCCGACCTCCGGCTCCACTGCAACCTCTAGTCCTCCTCGAGTCTCTCCCATCAGAAGGACTGGATTCCGGGCTGGTTTTCTGTGTAAGCCCGGGGGTGGGGTGGGATCTCCGACTCTATTTTGCAGTTTTATTTTATTTTATTGCATTTTTATAAACATATTTATTATTTGGCCTGGAAAAAAGGGAAAAAATGAGACTGAAGCTTCCTTGACTGTGCCTGGTGTCATTTTGGAATATCCACATGCATCTTACATTTTAAAAAAAGATTTTTAAAAATTGTTCCCTTTTTAAAAAATTTTTCCCTCGGGGGCAGCAACTCATCTGTGGGGGACGTTGCCCTCAAATGCCCCCCCCCCGGCCACAGGCCTGATTGTAAGCCTCCGAGGAAAGGCGGGATATATAGAGGCTTGGAGTTGCTCTAGCTTTCCTTGCCCTTTTCCTGCTTCTTTGTCGCAGCCAACAAATAGCAAGCAAGCAGCATATGTAAGGACAGCCAGACAGTGCAAGGGAGTTTTGGGCAGCCACAGGGAATTCTGTTTGGAAGCAGGAAAGGAGGCAACCAACACACTGATGAGGGCTTTCAGGCAAAGTATATCTCACAGACTACCCAGGTTTGTGCAACAAACTGTTGTTCATAGCCCTAATGTCAAACAAGTACATACAAAGACCAGATAAAGTGTATATCACAAGACCTAGTATATGAGATGCATTAAATGGAGATGCCCGGGATTAAACCTCTGCCCTTCAACAAGCATCAGTCCCTGCCACAGGATCCTCAGAAAGCACCACGTTTTTAGTATATCAATACTCTTAAATAAATAGATGTTGAGCCAGTTTGGTGTAGTGGTTAAGTGCGCAGGCTCTAATCTGGGAGAACCGGGTTTGATTCCCCGCTCCTCCACTTGCACCTGGCTGGATGACCTTGGGCAAGCTGTAGCTCTGATAATAGCTGTTCTTAAAAAAGAGCAGTTTCTGTCAAGAGCTCTCTTAGCCCCACCTACCTCACAGGGTGTCTGTTGTGGGGAGGGGAAGGAGTTTGTAAGCAGCTCTGAGACTCCTTTGGGTAGTGAAGGGCGGGGTATAAATCCAATCTCTTCTTCTTTTTCTTCTTCTTAAAACTCATATGGCTGATCAGTTTTTTATTTTTTTTTAAATTAATTAGTGTATTGCTAACTCATATGTGTGACCACTTTTAAAAATTGACATTCATTTTGAAGAACAAAGTTTATAACTATAACTAGAGAGGTGGGGATCAAATAGCCTTTTGAAATAAAATCTGTCACTTTTCTTAAGTTGGCTGGATGGCATGTTTCTCAGGGTGTTAAAAGTTTCTGGCTCTGCAAGCCAGGCAGAAAGCTTACCTCTGTGCCAGTAGGCAGTGAGAATGCTACGCATCTGCCAACCACCGCACTGGCCAAGAGTTTTTGGGTACAGCGCAGGCTGGTTGCATCTGGCAACAATTAGTTAGAGCCACCATATCGGTTCCTATGGCCTGGCTTCTTGCAAATTAGCTTGCGTTTGAAGAGGAATCGTACATGACATTTGATTTGAGGTGTGACTGGAGCGTTTTGTTCTTCAGCTTTGGCGCTTCCAAAAACGTTTTGAGTATGAGTGATTTCCACTGACTCTCCCTTAAATACGGAATGAATCTCGTACAGTTATTCTTTCAGACTGGATTTGTGTTTACGGCTAGGGCTGCAAGTTGTTTTAATCAATACAGTCATCAGTGAGACGGGAGGACAGAAGGCATGCTTTCCTTTTTAAAAGAAATTATTTTAGTTGAGGTGTGAGACTCTTTATTAATTTATTTATTAATCACATTGATACCCCACCCTCCCCGCAATGCAGGCTCAGGGCAGGAATTAAAAATTAACGAGGCTGGCCTTTCCTTTCAGCAAGGAGTGGCAGCTTTTGTTCATTCATTTATTTCCTTTAGGTTTCAGAAACCAGCCTGTACTGAGGCTTCTAGTAATATGCAGGTTTATCTCAGTTCAGTAGGAAAAGGTGCATACATTCTTCCATCACTCCAATTGGTAGCTGCATTCACACTTTCATCCAGGTTTTGGGGGGCCCATAGAGAGTCCTCAAGGCCCTCCTCCTTTGCCCACCACCAGGCACTCCTGCCCCCCTCTCCCACGTACTGGATTGTGTGTCCTTCTCTAGCCTGCTCACAAGGACTCCTACTCCCCATGCTCACGGCTGCCTGCAGACTTTCCCCAGTGGCACTAGGCAGGGTATGCAGCAAGGAGCGTGGGTAGTAAAGGCCTAGCAGGTGAGTGGCGCAAGGGGCATCAACAACAGTTGGCTCAGCCAGAAACCTCGGACCCCAGCAGCTGCCCCATCTCGGCCTGCTGACGCCAGCCTGCTTTCATCACCAATATGTGTGAAACTGCTGTCATGGAATCAAGTAGTAACAGGGCTCATCCTGTGGCAGGTTAAGGTTGTCCAGTCTTGCCTTCCTATTCCAGTGTTTCCAGATCAATTTATCTCCATGTATATTTAATCTATCCTTGTCATTAGCTAATAAATTTCAAAGAAGACCCTTTCTTTGGTTGTCTTGACAAACAGAGTGGCTTCCTGGCAATCAAACTTACAACAGTTGGCTCTCTGTCCCTCAAGGCCCAAGTGGTGAATAGATATTTTTGAGGAGCTGAACATTTGCTGTGGGCTAGTCGTTTTTAGGAACTGGCTTCCAGGGGTTCTCTGTGGTATACCTACAGCAGGCCAAGGTCATAATCCATAAGTAATTGTGAGGTATTTTCAGTCCCTGTGTGAAACGAGGCTTACAGTAGCATTGTATCCTGTGCCGTATAATTGTTCTACAAGTGACTGGGGTAATAAGTGTTCTTTGGCAGTTGACCAGTTAGTACAGTGCTGAGTAATATTTCATGTCCTTGTTTCCCAGAAATTGTTGGCTCTCTCTCTCCGAATTCAGCAAATTGAAACAATGCTCAACATTCTAGATGCAAAGGTTGGTATGCGAGATGTCTTTTCTTGTTAGTGGTGTTCTTAAGGATGTTTAAAGCTCTTACCTATGTTGTATACAGTTTCCACAGCTGAATTTTTTGAAAGCAGAAATGAATCTCTGTGTGTGTGTGGTATCAGTCTGTGCCAGGCCAGTAGGTGTGGGCTTCCTAGGGGAAGGGCACACAGCAGGCTGGGAGTGGGGTGGGGCTCCAGGCCTAGGCTTCCCGAAATCAGGATTCACACAGCAAGTTTAAACACAGCAACATTACCTCTTCATTATGCCCCCAAAGTCTGGGCTACGGTATCACGTGTACTGCTGTCAAGGTTACTCCTGTCTGTCTGGCCTAGCTTCCAGTGATCTTTTCTCCACACCAAATGTAGGTAACCTCCTCAATCCCAGGTCACCTCCCAGCACCTCTCTACCACCAGCCGAAATTCCTTCCTCAACAATTAGCTCCGCCCCTCAGCTCAAGGTGTGCAGTTTACCACCCAGATTCCGCTTAACCCCAGTGGTACTCCTTCTTTCTTGACTGCTGCCACGTGGATCAGCCAGCCTCTCCTAGCCATGGGAGTTTCAGGCCAGACTTGTTCTACTGGGCGGTGACCCAGTTCTCCATCCATCCCCTGTCCATCCATCCCCCTAAGCTCTCCCCGCCTCCATACCTCCTGGTTTGCCACAGTATGTCTGTAGTTTTTGGTTTTCTAATGCAATGCAAATAGATGGGAAATCGTTACTGGTGATAACGGCAAACAGGATAAATTATCCTTTTCATTCAGGCTTTGCCTGCACTAGACTTCATTCAGCTCTGAGGATTTAGTGAAAGAATTTAGCACTGAATGCTAAACAGGCAGTTTGTAGACCTCTGTTTATAATGTTGTTTGTCTTCAGTTGTCTTCTATACCGGGGCTAGAAGATGTCAAGTGTGAAGTCGTGAACACCGGTGTCAACAGTGTTATGAATGGCCCCATCTCACAAGCCTCAACAGATCCACAGTCAACAAATGTTTCTCCTCAGTCAGAGGTAAATGTTTTAATGTTCGAGGAGGTCACAGTAGTCTCAAATGGCATTTTCTCCGGGGTTTTTTACAAATCTATACCTGTTGGTAAAAGACTGATCCTGCAACGCTTTTCTACGTACAGCAGGGCAGTGTGCATGAGGCAGGGCAGCTGAAGTCAGAAGACACAGCGGAGAACGTCACAACTGTAGCAAAGGATCCACGCTACGCCAGATATCTCAAAATGGTTCAAGTGGTAAGCCCACTTATTTTGCTCTTCATGCTGGTCAGAAAGGCCAGTAACGTCTGTAGCAAATGCTCTTAAAAGGCACTCCCACACAACATGTGTTGCAAGGCAATCACTCCTGAAATTAACCAAAGGGGATGCATAAAAGAGATGAAGTCTCCAGTGATGGTGACTCTCTGTGTCTCAAAGCTCTCATTAAGAGGGATGGGCTAGTTTTCATACTAAAAGGCTCCAGCTCATTGAAAAGAACTTTGGGGGGGGGGCACATCAGTGTATAACAGACCCCATGGGTTCATCTGGTCTGTTTTTTTCAACAGGTCTGGACACACACGACCCAATCAGTTAAACAAGTATAAAGCCAACAGTCGTGATAGTCTGACCCACAATCAAACAGTCATAAGACTTATAAAGAATGCTGTTTATGTATTGTAATCTAAAGCACTACAACATGATACACAACTCAATAGAAAATCCTTAAACCAAGGTACATAATCACATAATCAACGTCGTCTCCGGATTACATAACAACGTTTCAAAAAAATGGATCTTCTTCAGGAGATATTCTGTAGTGTACAAAAATACAATTTTTAGAATATGTGCTACACCAATGACAAGAGACAATACAATAATCTTAGTGCTTACTTACATAGTGGTGCCAAAGCTCTACTACTAGGTTGATTAGTTGTAATTTGAAATATCTTGTATGTGTTCATAACAAAGGTAATATTACTGTGTTACAGATTCTTAAGACTTGTTGTCTAACATTTATGAAACTGAGAGCTTTGGCACCACTATGTGAGTAAGCACTAAGATTATTGTCTTATGACTGTTTGATTGTGGGTCAGACTATCACGACTGTTGGCTTTATACTTGTTTAACTGTTTTCAACAGGGCCAGCAACAAGAGCCCCCCCCCCCCCGGGGGGGGGTGGCAGTGTTCCTTGAAAAAGTTTAAATTGCCTTGCTATGGTTTGAGAACACTGGTCTTTTTGGTGTACATCGGGGTGGCCACACTTGCTTAACGTTAAGAGCCACATAGAAGAAACATCAGATGTTTGAGAGCCGCAAGACAAGAACAAATATTACACACACATTTTAGTTGAAAAATATGCAAATTTGCTTCTTATTAACATTCAATTAGACTGTGTGAAAGAGCCACACGCGGCTCCCGAGCGTCAGTTTGGCTACCCCTGGTTTACATAGTGCCTTATGGTGTGCTCTTTGCTAAACAAAAATCGAAATCTGTCACCCCTCTGCTTCAAGAAAAGCTGCATCCTGCCATCTGTATTAGTTATGTAAATCGAATACATTTGCCTGTTTTCTGTGCACAACCTATTCTGTAGTCTTTATGGTTTTCCATGACTTTGTTTTACTGTGCATGGGGAACACAATGGGCGCATTAGATCACTAACTTTGGGCTCCAAACATTGGCAGTCTTGGTCAGCCACTCCTGACCTCCGGGATTTCAGATGGCTTTGCTTGCTCAGCTTCTGTATATCTTTGTGGTCATGAGGCCTAGAACTCTGCTTCAAAAACAAGAAATAGGACTGCGTTTTTTCAGTCCAATGTTGCTTCAGTGCCACATCCTGCAGGTTTCTGCATCCACACATCCCTGACTGAGGCACAGTTTTTCTGGTGTCTGCTGTCTCTCTGATTTTGGCAGAGGACTAAGCTATTCAGAAAAAAACTTCCAAAGCAGGATTTTAAGGGATTTTTTGTTTGGCTCCTGCTTTCTTGATTGTTGTTGCCTTTGATTCATTGTTTTATAAGTTTTAACTTTGATTTTATTGTATCCCACTTTGTGGACTTTTATTATAAATTTGCATAAATGCAGATTAGACAAGAACCATATTCTGCTATACCAGTTGTTAAGTGAAAGCCTGTCAGCAGGTTTCCAATAGAAAGTAATGTTTGTCTTAGGAAAAGTAAGCAGGTTCATAACTAATTTACAGTAAATGTAATTCACAACATCTTTCTCAAAGCCAAGCAAATTCCTCTTTGGATTTAGAGTTAGCACATATCCTGCTATCCATCCATCTCTCGTGGATGGTTTTTATCCTGCTCTTCCTCCAAGGAGCTCAAGACAAAATACATTATTCTCCTCTCCTCCATTTGATTCTCACAGTAACCTTATGAGGTAGATTTGGCTGAGGAAGAGTGGTTGACCCAAGACCTACCAGGGAGCCTCCATGACAGAGTGGCAGTATAAATTTGGATCTCCCCGATCTTTGGTCAACACTCTAGCTGTTATACTACACTGCCTTTCCTTAATTGTTGACAAAATTTGTTTCCAAAATACCTCAGTCCTTGACTTAAAAGGTAAAAGCTGTCTGTTGACAGCACCAGCAGTTACCTCATGCATTGAGAGTAAAGTTGACTTGGGTCAGGCTCCTCCAGGCCTAAAAGTAGATCCTATATTGTACTTGCTAAACCACTCAGCAATCCACATCCTGTTATATTGTCCAATAAGGAGCTATCTCATAAAGGCTTGTCTTTCCATAAAAAGCAGGAAAACCCTGTATTTGTAAGTTGTAGACCAGGGGTCTCCAATGTGGTGCCCACGGGTGCCATGGGGCCTGCCAGATGCTTTTAGAAAGTCTGTGGGGCCAGGTGGGGATCTTCCCAACAAAGCTTCTGATTGGCCATTGGAGATTTGATTGGCTTTGCAAATGTTGCTTTGGCAGCAGCTGCCACCACGACACAAGGGTCTTCCCTGAGTGACTGAAGGTAAGCTGTGGCAGCCATTTTATGGCTGGCTCTATCTCCTTCAGTAGCCATTTTGTGGCAGACATTTTATGCCTGCACCCACCATGTTTTGTCATAGTGCCCACAGGCTGAAAAAGTTGGGGACCTCTGTTGTAAACACTACAGGGCGGGAAGGTGGTGTCACTTTATGCACTCTAGGTTCAACAGTCCCATTGCAGCCATATTGTTCTGAGTATTTCAATAAAGGGGGGAAACATGCCACCCAGACCCTTCCAGGCGATACAGGCGAAGGCATTCTGATTTTTTGTGGAGTAAAGCAGGCAGGCGAGAAGTTTGGTCTAGGAGGCCAGAACCACTCTGGCCGCTTGTTCAGCAAAGGTGTTGGGGAGGGAGAAGTACGTGCCCTTTCCTGGAGAATACAATTGAAACAATTCTTCACATTTGTTCCTAAGCTGCTTTTTGCCATGGTACCATGTGAGTTGCTCTTATTTGAACTAATTATGAGCATGCTTTCCCATTTGGACATGACCTGTGGCCTCCCTGAGATTAAAACCACTTAATTTCATTGCCCGTGTCCAATGGTTGAAGTTTAGTCAGGCTTAAATACAGGGCACTCAAACGGTGCAGTGTTGTTATTAGGATATTCCACCAGACCCTTTTGCTGGCGCAGAAATTTTCCTGTGAATGTGGATTCGTGTATTGGCATTGTATGGCTAGTTAATTGCTGATGGACGTGGAAAGACTGTGGTGCTGTTGAAAGGAAAACACTCACTGCATTGTGTGCTCTGATGTTTATGTATCTGTCTATGGGATTTAGTCTTTTTTTTATGTAGCTTGCTCAAAGGGAGGCAGCTTACCTCCCATGCCTTTTTTAAATTGGTAGGGCCTATTAACCACAATAGAAGTCCCTCATTCTTCTGTGCTTAAGGTTCTTAAATATGCCTAACCCTTACTGGCAGAGATGTCCAATTAGTAGACATTTTGAAGCCATAAAAATTGGGTTCTTGGGTGGGGGGGTGATGCCCTTTTTCACCTTCCATAACCTCTGTCACACAGGTTCAAGGTTACAAGTAAATCACACAGTCATAGTTCTTCACACGTCTTGCCTCTTTTAGAATAGAGAACCCTGACTGTTTTCCAACAAAAAGACCCTCCTCTCTTTTTCAGGGAGATACCACCAGACAGGGTAGCCCATTCTTTAACAATCACCCCTCAGTCAGACACTGCTGAGGTGTTGGAGATGGGGACTCAACCACCACTTTAGTCACACGTTACCACCATTTACTCATATCCTAATGCATATCTATGGCCCTGTTCACACGGAGCATTTGCCGCGCTAAAGATACAGATGAGAGGTGGATTTTCCGGGCGCGATCACACCGCAACATCTGGGAAGTCTAGTGCACCAGTGGCTAACCAGTGGCTTACCCGTGGCTTCGTGTGGAAGATACGGAGTAAAAAACTAGTACTTACAATGTACTAGTTTCCAGAAAACGCGGGGCAAGGGCGGGCGTCTGATCGCGTCCCATCCTAGTCCCGTCGCAAACCGGTTAGTTTGTTTTTAAAGTCTGCACAGGATGCGCACAAATGATCATGCGCATGCTCACCTTTTGGTGAGGAAAAAATATTCTTGTTTACCTCGGAGGCGGCGCCTAGCGATTGCTGGTGTGATCGCGCCACGCCGCTTCTTTGCCGCACTGCAGGATAGCCGTGTGATCGGCACCTCACGCCCTAACCACGGGACCTCGGCGGGACATGTGATCGGGCAGCCACGCGTTATTTTGCTCCGGGGCAAATGGCCATGCTTCCCCCCCGCATTTTCCGGCCCGTGTGACCGGGGCCTATGAAAAGCAAGTTCTTAGTCTGTGTGTGTGTGCTTCTTTCCACGAGACCATACAATCCAGCACATGGGGCTAAGCGAACAAGAAGTTGCTATTTATGGTTTGAAGACATTGGAGTGAATCAGGGAGAGATTACAAAGTTTCTTCACAGTTGAACTTCTGAACCATAGCCCTATTCAGGCATCCCGGATTTTTTGTTACAAACTGACTTTCTTCCAGTTAGACTGCTCCTCTGTTGCAGGTTGGTTTTGAGTTTACAGCTCCTTGTTCAGCCAGTCTGACTCTCACTGAACGGAAGTAATTTTTTTCACTTGTCAGCCTCCCATCAACATTCCATCAGCTGCTATTGGTTGCTGTTAAGGAGAGGCAGGATTCTGTGCCTAATTCTGTTCTGAATGACAGCTTGTGTAGGGTTGAAAGATATTGACAGAGCAGTCCCCCCCCCCCTGTAATCAAGCCTGTGCGTTTAACATCTCTTGTATGCAAGTTGAAAGCCACATTCTTGCCACTGAGTTGAATATATTATAACTTCAGATAGCCAAAAAATTAGACAGCTCCGCTATAAAGTTTGAAGCAATATTAAAGATGGCAGAAATCCATGAGAATCGAATTTGCTAATGGGTGTGACTGGTTCAAACGTTTGATGCAAACCTCAATAACTGAAAGAAGCATAAACAAATTAAGACCCATCTGTATTGGTAACCAAGCCAGCGCTGACCCTTAAGACAGATAAGCTTTCTTTTTTCAAACGAGGTAGATGATATACAGTCACTTTCCAGCTAAAGGTGGTTCTAGAAGTAAATTATCTTTGGGACTGGACACCTGCTTCATAAAATCTTAAGCTGTTTATAGGCCTCAAGTATATGATCTTAAATTCCTCTTGCATTAGTTATGAGACTCAACTTCAGTCTTTTATTTGGTTTATAAATCATGTTAGTGTTGTGTGTGATAAAATTTCTGGCAAGTGAAAAAGCTCATCATACCAAAGTATAGGTATGTATATTTCGTCTTATCCATTTCTTACTTCATATTTCCCAGGACACTTTCTGGGGTTGAAGCCTAGGTAAGAGACTTCACAAAAAAAATAAATAAATAAAGGCCTGTAACGGTTGAAATGGGAAGGAAATCCTTATCAGACTTGAATCAAGATTGCCTCTCCTCCAAAACATACAGCCCTGATTCTGTTAGTTTATTGTGGCATTTTGAGAGTCTGTTGAACTCAGAGCTTAGTTGAGCACTGAGCTAAAATTGATAGACACAATATATTTAATTAGTGGCATCTAGCTCTTCCTTGGAGCTCATCAGAAGCATACTTGGGGCTACCTTGAGCAGAAGATCAGGTATGACGCACGGGGCTCCCTGAAAGACAGTTTCTTTACCCTTGCAGATCTTGTGTGATGGTATGACTACGGGAGTGTGTCTGTGTGGCAGACAGGAGGCTGTCCTATCCCTGAGAGGTGAAAGAGCCACTCACTCTTTTGACATCTGAGCCTATGGAAGTGCTGCTCCAGCAATTAATCTCTTTTGGGGCCAGGGGTGCGTGGGTGTTGAGGGCTGCCTGAGGAAGAGTGCAGGCAAGACAGAGGAATTGTCTCAGCAAGGGAGCAGACAATTTTGTGTGTAGCTCTGCCCGGTAACGTGGCACAGTGGTTCAACTCTACCTCTGGGAGAGCGTAGAGTTGCGAGGCCTGTCTCTGGTGATGAGCAGACCTGGTAACTACAAACTTTAAAGAGAATTTACCATATAACCTGTGTATAAATAAATCTTCTTTATTGCTTTATTAAACCTCTTGCTTCAGCGCGCGCAGTACTATTCAGGCTCAGTACAAAACTTACCTCACAGCCAGTGTTTGTTTGTTTGTTTGTTTGTTTGTTTGTTTATTATTTCGGTTTCTATCCCGCTCAACCCCCCCCCCCCATGGGTCTCTGAGCGGCTTACAGTATTCTTAATTAACCCTATCTATGGCCACATTTCAATCAGGGTGGGGACTACCCTACCGGCACCCTGTGGAAGGAGTTGTTGTACTTCTCACTCCTGGTTCGGCTGCTGGCTATTGCTGGCTCGGCGCTTTGTTCCGTTCTCCTTCTTGCGATCCTCGGTGTCGGCTGGTAGGTCCTCTAAGCTGAGTTAGTGTGAGCTAGCTCACCATTCTTTAGCCTCCGGCTCACACATTTTTGTCTTAGCTCAGGAAGGAGGGCTCCGGAGCAAACTAATTTATGCCGTAGCCAAATCGCTTGCTCACAACTTTAATGCCGGTAGCTCAGAAAATAGAATTTTTGCTCACAGGACTCCACAGCTTAGAAGGGAACATTGCTCACAGCAGTGACCCAAAGCATTTACAGTTGTTACCCTAAAATGTCTTGTACCTGAGGGGAAGGTTTATATCTCCAAACTGGCCAGGTTCTCCATCAGAGAGGCTGTGTGGGTCCCCTTGGTTTCAAGAAAGCCAGGCAGGTAGAAATGGTAGAGAAATCCTGTACCTTCAGCACAAGCCTAACCTAAAAACAAGCCCTTGTTGCTCATGTAACCCCCGAAGTTTTTGCTGTGGCTGCATTCAGATATCCTGCCAAATGGCTGTGAACAGGACAAACTCCACTTTACCCAGTTCCCTGAATTCATGTGTCATGGCAAGTTCAAGGCTTCCCAAATCAGGAAGTTCTTGCTCACACATGAGGAAAGGAGAGACGAGGTCTGTGTGACTAAACACATAAACCACGTTCATGCCCATCGTGAACAAACAGAAGTTAACCATGATGGGTAAATGTGGCCTGCTGGTGGCCCATGTGACGGAGCAGCACCAGCTGCATTTCATCGGTCCTGAAACTCAGAGCAAAAGGGCATAAGTGGACCAGCTGCTGTGAAAGGATGCCACTGTCTGAGTGAACAGGGTAATACAGGAGTATTTCAGGTGGGTGTGAATACAAAAGGTCTCCTATATGTGCATAATAAAATACGTTTACTTGATTTTATAGAGACCTATATCTGCATTTTAGGGTGGCTTGTTTGTTTTCCAGTTTGGTGTACTGGTTAAGTGCGTGGACTCTAATCTGGGAGAACCGGGTTTAATTCCCCACTCCTCCACTTGCACCTGGCTGGATGACCTTGGGCAAGCCATAGCTCTGATAAGAGCTGTTCTTGAAATAGAGCCGTTTCTGTCAAGAGTTCTCTCAGCCCCACCTACCTCACAGGGTGTCTGTTGTGGGGAGGGGAAGGGAAAGGAGTTTGTAAGCCGCTCTGAGACACCTTTGGGTAGTGAAGGGTGGGGTATAAATGCAATCTCTTCTTCTTCCTAGTGAAAAAGTGGTCTTGTCTTCACCCCACATCAATCAGTATCTCTGGGGACCTAATCTCAGGTGTAGCCTAGGTCTAATTAGCTGACAAACTTTCAGTGGAAAATGTAGAATTCTGGCATAGACATCCAGTGGCTCTGAGTGCCTCTTTCTCCTCACATCAGTGGTAGAAATAATTAGTTGCCTAAAGTTGCCCGTTTCTTCAGTCAGAAAGCTTTTGTGTTTATTGGTGGTAATTTTCCCATTGTGAGAGGTTTTTGGATAACAGAGGTTCAAGAAAAAGAACATTAGCCTCCATGTTTTGGGTTACATTTTCCATATGGTGACGACTCCCAGTTATAAAAGAACTGTGCGACTCCCAGTAATAACAGCTCTGTGGATTCCCAGTATTAAAGTGTTCTAGTTAATTGTTTGTATTGGAGGGGGGGAAAGCTCTGAATACTGATGCATGCAGGGAAATATTAATCACAGAATGAGTGTGGCTATCACTCTGCCAGCCTGAATGGCTCTCTCTGCTTTCCCCAGTGACACCAATGTAAACAGGCTTCTGTGAAACAGCAGCCATGGCTCCCTTCTCCCTTCTAAAAGCTTCTACTTACCTTGGCCGAACTGTATCTGTTCCTTGCCAAAACCAGCTGCACACTTCTGTTCGCTCAGGCTTTGAGGTCTCTCACGTCTTTTTTCAGACCTTCCATAGACCTTGGAAATCAGAAATCGTACATTGGGGTTTTTTCCCCCCTTTTGACCTTTGCATCAATGGTGGCATGGCAGTCTGTTCTTTTTTCGAGCCACGCCAGCAGAAACACAGGAGAAAAAGCTGCAAGAGTGTCCCTAGCAGAGGGCAGGGACTCCCTGACTGTTTCTCAGGCACCCTGCAGGAAAATATTTTCCCCAAATTCCAACTTCCTTCCCTAATACTTTAAACGTCTACCTGTAGTAGCAGTGCTTGCTGCACAGAAACATTTCCCCCCTCGTCTTAATTGTCTAAAATCATGATTAGGTAAATCTCAGCTGATGAATTACAGTCACCTCAGTACCTTCAACACAGTCAGCTTCTCTGATGGTGAGCTTCAACTCACAAAAGGTTGTACCCTGGGAAATGCTGTTGGTCTTTAAGGTGCTATGGGCCTTGAATTTTGTTCTGTCATTACCGACTTAAGATGGCTGCCCACCTGAAACAAGTTTTCAAGAGGGTTCCCTCAGTTGTTTCAGATTGTCACAGGCCCTTTAAAGGACTCATAAGGGTGCATAGCCTTCAGACAGCCCTTTCAAAGGGATGGTGTGGCAGCTGAAAAGGCTGATTCCTAGCAGAGACCAGAATGGATTTCCTTGTCCGTTTACTACAGGGCATGGTATGGGTAAACAAACATCAGGACTGACTGGTAAGTTGAAGACCAGTTTGATTTCCTGCATGCATACGCCTTGTCTTCTTGCTGTTGCATCCACTTCTTATTTTCTCTTGGCTGTGCTGCTCTGTCCATCTTGCCGAACCCCCAACTGTTTTTACATAAATAATCCATTCCGACACACAGCACCTGATGTAGGTATTTTCTGGAAAGCAGTGTTGAGATTCTTGGATCCCTTTTGTGGGGCCATGAGGTAAGAGTTTAAAATGGGCTAGGAGTTTGGAAGCTTATCAAATGAGGGGGGAACTATTCTGGTGATATTTTTGACTTGCCTAAACATGGACCTTCGTTTTTCAAAAATCTCTCCTGTTTGGAGGTAGTCATGGGAAATAGCATCTTCCATCATCCTACTGTAGTCCAGTCAGCAGCACCAGTTGTTGAGTAGAGACCTTTTTTCCTTTAAGAATGTTTTGTTCAGTAAAATGTGAGTGCTTGTTCAGTATTCTGGGCCTTTAACTGTAATTTTTGTCTCCTTAGGGCGTCCCTGTAATGGCAATAAGAAACAAAATGATTTCTGAAGGATTAAACCCTGATCTTCTTGAGTAAGCAACAACTTGTTTTGTTCAAATTTTGTTTGCCTGATGACTTGGTGTGATTGGCTCCTTTGGGGAGCATTAGAGAAACGTAACCTTGAAAAGCCTCTGAAGTTAAGATGTACCTGTTAAAAAGTCTTTGAGGTACGGTGCAATAGGGCCTTTCCAGATAGAGCTTCTTCTGGGAGGGTATATGTGGGTGATAGAGATGTTCACAGAGGTTACACAGTAGCATTCTGCCCTAAATGATTTAATAACATGAATACTATGTAATACATTCTCAACAATCCTTACAGCCATTCCATAAAATAGGTCAATACTATGAGATCCATAGTAGGTGGGAGAATTAAGGTTGCTTACGGCCACGTTGTCTACTCGTGGCTGAAATGATATTTGGACTGGGTCTTCCCAGGTCACTTTTCTTAACCACTACATTATACCTTATACATTATATATTACAAGTGGGGGACCCGCGATACTCGCGGGAGAGGAGGACCTCCGCACCTATGAGGAAGAGGAGGAAGCAGCAGGAGGAGATAAGTTCCCCCCCTATCCCGCCGGTTCCCTGTCTCCTCCACCCCCTGGGTTGATCTTCCCCTCCCCCTGCCCTGGAGCACCCCCCCCTCTGGAGGCCAGGTCTACCAACCCCTTTCCATTGCAGGGGTAGACCTGGCCTCCGGAGGAGCCCAGGTCTACCAACCCCTTTCCATTGCAGGGGTA
>NW_015173740.1:165350-176158 GCF_001447785.1 Gekko japonicus
AGGAGTGTCCCAGCCGGGCCCTGGCACCCTCGCCGGTCAGCCCCCCCCCGCTCGCCGCTTGCCTTCCAAGCGGCGGCGGCGGCGTTGGCGTTCGTAGAGCGTTCTGTGCGCAGGCGCACAGAACGCTCTTGCACTTTCGGGGGGATTTAAACATCCCCCCAATATTTTTTTTTAGTTTTTAGATTTTTGTGCACCCCTGGGGACTGCCCCAAGAGTGCACAAACCTCCCCCTCCCCCCCAAGTGCCCTCGGAGCGCTGATTTAGCGATCCGCACTCCGGGGGCCACTTGGCAATTAGATATATAGATAATATACATTATACATGGAGCTGCGGTAGCTCAAGTGGTTAAGACGTTGAACTGCAGGCTGTGGAAGGTCGGTAGTTCAGCAGTTCGAGACCCGAGTTGCCGCATGACAGAGTGAGCTCCCGTCTCTAGTTCCAGCTCCTGCCAACCTAGCAGTTCGAAAGCAAGAAATTGCAAGTAGATAAATAGGTACCACTTCGGTGGGAAGATAACAGCGTTCCGTGCACCTTGGTGTTTAGTCATGCTGGCCACATGACCACGGAAACATCTTCGGACAGCGCTGGCTCTTCAGGTTTGAAACGGAGATGAGCATCGCAACCCTAGAGTCGGATTCGACTGGCTTTCGAGCAAGGGAACCTTTACCTTTACCTTTTTACATTATACCACTTCTCCTGGAATTTGAATCCAAATTGAAAGCTCTGAAGCTGTCTTGCCTTCCCTAGGTACCCATATGTTCTCCATTGACTGTGGGTGCTCTTGCATGATGGTGCCCTGGTCCTGAAAAATCTATACAACAGCAGTCAGCTTTGGCTGTTAAGGTCCCAACACAGTTTGGTGTAGTGGTTAGGAGTGTGGATTCTAATCTGGGAGAACGGGGTTTGATTCCCCACTCCTCCATATGCAGCCAGCTGGGTGACCTTGGGTCAGTCATAAGTTCTTTCAGAGCTATTCTCTCAAGGGAGTTCTCGAGAGAGCTCTCTCAGCCCCACCTACCTCACAGGGTGTCTATTGTGGGGAGGGGAAGGGAAAGGACTCCTTCAGGTAGTGAAGAGCGGGGTATAAATCCAAATGCTTCTTTTTGGTTCTGCTGGAAGTATCTAGTGTTCTGGAAGTAGCTAGTATTATGACGTTTAGCTTTAAAGCCTTCTGGCATTCTAGGCAATTGTTGTAATTTCTCACCTTTCTATCGCAGGACACCAGATGCCGCAGTGCCTGCATGGGGAGGCGAGGCGAACGCAGAAGAAAGTTCTGACAGCGAATCCTCGTTTAGTGATTAAGTGCTTATTATTGTTTCTTTTGAAAACTCCATGCAAACTCTCTGTTAAGTGCTAATATACATAACTTAACCTGAAAGATTCCTCATAGTTTGAGCCATATGAAGTATTGCTTAAGAAACAGTTACTTTGCACTGGGATCTTCATGTTTGTCTTCCGCAGAGTTTTGAATGAAAGCCCAGCCCAAACCAGAAGTGAGATAGTCGTGGCGGCACTCTTCCTAATGATGCTGTGGCCTTGACTTCAGTCACCATCCTAAAGAGGTTCAGAGTCAAACTTGGCAGGGGTGAAGCCTTGCATTCCTTAAGGAATGACATTCTCTGAAGTTTCTTTGGACTTAACTTTAGGAAGGGAATCTTTCCCAACAGCTGTCTACTATATTCTCATCCATGATTCCTCTAAATGATAAATGGTTCCCTATGCTGCATTTTTTCTATCAGTATTGAATGAGAGTTCACAATCTAATGACATTATGGTAGAAATAACGAATACTTTATTTGATCCAATGATCTAAGAGTTGGGGGTGCAAAAGGGACAGCTCAAGGAGAGGGGATAATATTTGTTCTTTGAAATGAGTGAATGGTAGCAAGCTATTACATATTGCTTCTGGAGTGCCACCATGTTTTGCTGGAGATGGATGGCTCTCAGCACTGTGCCGGGTGGCCCAGCACCAGGCCAGGTGCCCCTACAAATGTGCAGCGCACTAGGGATGAGAGTAGGGCTGCCAAGCCGCGGCGGGGGATCTGCAGGTCTTCACAGGATCCCTGCCGCGGGGGGCAGCGATACGCGTTGCACCGCCGTCGCCAGGATGTGACGCTACACGTCGCTCTGGCAACGGGACTCCAAACAGCCCCGTTGCCAGAGTGACGCGTAGCGTCACATCCTGGCAACGGCGGTGCAACGCGTATCGCTGTCCCCCGCGGCAGGGATCCTGTGAAGACGTGTGGATCCCCCACCGCGGCTTGGCAGCCCTAGATGAGAGGCAGCAGTACCTTTCCAGCCATGCTCCTCTCACAACATGTTTTTCCATGGGAGCACTGTATGGAAATCTTAGTCTTATGACGCCAAATGTTGCAAATTGCTCCACTGTTGCCCTAGTTGGCAATGGGTTATTGGTGCAGAATGAAGGAAGTAAGACTAGATTACTTCAGAGAATAAAACTCCAAATACTTTTATGAAAGAAATTTATTTTCCTAGAAGGTTTGGTTTAATGCAGTAGCAAATATTTCCATTACTTGTGATTGAAGGATGGTACCAACCAAGCTGGAAAATGGCTTCCAGTTGCTGAAGTGAAATGAGGTGGGTTTATACTTGGGTATCCAGTAGATGTCCTGAAAAGTGGTTTCAGGAAAGTAACCTCTGACATAGCCGGATCTATTTTTAAAGCAGACGAATTGCCTTATAGAGACATCTAGTAGAAAAATTGACCTGTTTTAAGTAAAATCTAGCCCTCTGAATCAAAACACAAATTCCCCCAAGTGTGTTGAAATACATTTCTATTCAGCAGATGTTTTTGTTCTGGTAAAGTTGAGCATGTGACTACTTGGTCAACCTTGTCATGATTTGTCGACAGACCACTTTACATATTACAGATTAAGAGTGTTCTCAAGGCATACATTCGGTGCGTATCTGCACATATGAAGCAGTACGGTACTTCTGATCCATCACATATGCTCATCAGGGAGCTGTAGTTGATGGTGTGACACTAATCTTGAATCTGTGAAGTGGCTCTCTGAACATTTCTCCCAAACAGCCTCAGTAATCAAGCTGATATTACTATATTCCCACTCTGCTGTTTTGAATTTGCTGCACATGTGCTAATTTGTGTGTCATGTGTACAACCAAAGCTAGGATGGCTCTTGCAAATCAAATTTGAAGCTGAGCCATGAGGCTGGAAGATGGACACTCATCTTGGTCTGGATAGTTCTAAGGCTCCATTGGTGAAGACTGTCATGCAGTTTTCTGGCTGGATCAAGAATTTCCAGTTCACTCTCGGAAAACAGGACATCATAGATAACACAAATCTGAAAGTTCAACCTATCTTTTTTTTTTTTAACTGACTTGACTTTCAGCAAAATGCACAACTAGTGTCTGTCAGCAGTAAACCATTTCAAGTTGTTAAATGCTTGTTAACACGCTGCCTAATAACACATATTGTATACTACTGCACTTCATTCTGTATGTCTGATGGGGGAAATGCCTGAATTTATAATTAAAATTATGTTTTTGTAAATCAAATTTGTGATTCTTTGCTGTATCCAAATGCTTATCCTTGTGTGTTTGGGTGGCATCCTTGTGAATTTTATTTAGAACAAATTAAGCAAGTTAAATTGATCTCCCAATTAGAATCAAGAGAATTCTAGAAAATGTTTTTATGCCTAGATACTAAAAAGATCCTTTGACTGAAATTCGAGTTATCCATTGGGGGAACAATGAATCATCTGCACAGTCTTGCCTTTGGGTACCCTTTTCTTGGTTATTCTAGGTTATGATATGGAGGTGGCACTTAGAAACTGGATTTGGAAAGTGGAGATATTGCTTGGCATGGAAGAATCGAGAATCTGTGTTTTTACTTAGTAGTAGAGTCTGAACCTCAGCCTCTCTGCCTTGTTGTTGGACATCCAGAGGAACTGGTTGGCCTCTGTGCGAGACAGGATGCTAGACTAGATGGACCCTCAGTGGTCTGATCCAGCAGGGCTCTTCTTATGTTCTTAACCATTTGAATACCAGATGCTACCTCTTCCCACCTTTTAGTGCAAGTTTTAGGTCTTCAACATCTACCTCATCTTTGTTGCTAGAAAATGAAAACACACTTAGTCAAAGGAATTTTTTAAAAACAAAGAAACAAGGAGTTGGCATACCCTGCAATCTGCCAAAATATCTCAGTTCTTTTAACAAGACTGTTGCTTTGTGAGATTTAAAAAAATTATCATACTATAGAAGTTTAGCCGTTCAAAGATTCCATCATATCCCAAGACAGCCAAATTAGAAATGGATAGGGGTAAGGTTGGCTGAACGTGCAATTCACTTTCACCCTCCATTAATGGTGCTGTTCAGACTTCAGAGGGACTTTAAATGTTTTAAGATGTGCTTTAAATGTTCTTCTCACGGCAGAGCTAAATTGGTGGATTCTTTTCCTTTACCAGATGTCAAAGGCCTGCTGAACAGACATTGTGGGTTGGTTGGCATGTTTTCATGACATTGTATAGATTATGTCAGATACAACATCACTGTTGTGGTTTGGGTTTATTTATGGGAAACATCCTGGTTAGGACCATCTCTTGTCCTGATCGTCAGTACTTAAGAATCTGGTGTGCTTCCAGTTGAAGCTGTCTTTCTTGAAAACAAGGGAGTGCGCCGAGAAATAGGGGGAAAGTTTGCAGATCCAGGTTCCCTTTAAGCCAACCAGAGATTCTTCAACAATTCATTTCTAAATACAGTGGATGGTTTCAGTAATCTAGATTCACATAGGCTTTTCCGTGTATATGAAACAGAACACAAACAAAATAATGTATCACAAATACATAATTTGAGAACACTGCATAGTTCTTACTCTTGTTAATAACCCAGAATACTTCAGTATTTCAAAAAGAAGACTACTCTCTGATACATTTTGATGATCCTATATATGATAGCAAAGTACTGCCACCACCACCACCCCCGGATTAAAAGAAAAACTACAAAGGGGAGATGGCATCCAAAGCTTGATCTGATAATTCTGCCAATTTGAGGAAATATCTAGTTTTGCAGAAAAATTGTAAAGGTTAAAGAAAAAAGGGGCAAGGCTGACTGAAGCGCACACACACACAAAAAAACCCTGCCTCACAAGGTAACAGCTGCCATCGTGGGTTTCCTCCACTCAGCACTGGAGAATCAGCATAGCGCATAGTGGCTAGAGCATCAGACTAGGATCTGGGAGACGCAGGTTCAAATCCCCACTCTGCCACGGAAGCTTGCAATACACTCTTAGCCTAACCTACCTCTCAGGGTGGTTGTGCGCATGAAAAGGAGGATACTGTAAACCACTTGGATTCCCATTGGGGAAAGGGTGGGGAATTATACATGAAGTAAATATGTAAACTAGCCAGACACCTGCCCCACTTATCGCTTCTTGCATAACTTGCAGATGTGCTTAGGCACCTTTTCCACAGAAATGACTGCAAGTGCAGTTTTGTATTAATCCCCTTTAGTGATAAAGGGAGCTGGAATCAGAAGTCAGGTACAGGGGAGAGGGAGAGGCCATGGGGGCTGCAAGGGGCGGGGAGAAAGAGAAGGTGGCAGTTGGGGGGGGGTGGAGGTGGAAGGAGGGAAGAAAGTGGATCAAAGATTGGGGGGAGCAAGGACGGAGGTAGTGGAAGCTGGATCAAATGTGTGGCAGCAGGAGGAATGGAATCCCCACCAACCCCCTCACTTGTAATTTATTTTCCACAAATACTTCTTAAGCATAATAAGATTCCTCCTTTCTGTTCTTATCAGGTGAACAAGGATTCTCAAATTACAAAATGGCCATTTGCCGGTTCCGCAACCATCTTAACACCTCCTGCAGTAACTTCTTTGGTAAAGCATGAATGTTTTTGAATTGTCTTCCTTTGCAGAGAAATTACAATAGCACAATAGAGGTGGAGTTGGGAAGGAAACATTTACTTGATGCATATAGAATGCACCCAAATCCGAAGCAAAAATGTCTTCTGGGTATTGGACAGGATTTCCTCACTGAAATCGGAAAGTCTGATTATAATAAAGAGGAAAATGTTTCTGAAAATGTGCTAAAGTACTGTAACAGATGCCTTGGTAAAGTTACCCCTTTGCCACAGGCACTTATATATCCTCTAAACATCTCTGTGCCTGGAAAAAGCTGGACCAGCTGAGGATTAAAGCAGAGGACATCCCACCATGATTGTCAGGAGAATGCCTGATGGGTATAGCTTGTTTATCTTGGCTATTCTGGAATGCATTATGTGCCAGCTGTGCAGGAAATGAATTTAATAGAGGTATTCTATGTTTCCCCAGAGTTACAAGAAGCCAGATCATAGGTCTTCCATTGGTTTTCTCCTCTTAAGCAGAGCAAGGTGCCTAAATATAGAGAGGGACTGGGTTTTGTGTTTTATTTCTTTTTAAAAAGCAATGAAAAACTACTATGATTTAATGCTATTTGGTATTAATAATGAATAAAGGTTTTATTCTAAGAATGAGAGCAGGTGGTGTGTTTTTTCCTCCTCATGAACCACTGCTAATAACTGCACAGGAAAGTGTCACTCTTTATACTGTATTCTATTTTTCTTCCTCTTTAGTACTCTAATTTGGGAAAGTTTGATTTTTTTGTACATGATAGCTAATTAAAAAGGTGTAAAATTTCCTTCTGTGGTTGGACATGGAAAATCTGTGCCAGTCTTCCCAATTTCTGGCCCACCCATTTCCCCTTCTTAAACGCTGAATTTGTTTACTTGACTGCCATCTTTTCTCCAAGGAGATGAGTGGCTGTTTTAGTCTCATAGGGAACTTAAACTACTTTGCCTTAAATCTCAAAATTCTCCTTTGAGAATTTGGATAAAGAATGTTCTTTGAATATTCAAGGAATATTTGGTAGTCAATGTGAGCATTTGATCTCCAATTTCATTAGTAACTTCCAAAATAAAATTATGGCTGACACATAGCAGTCAGCATTTGATTGGTTCAGGTGTATACGGCAGACACCCATCGATGCCAGTGATTGTTTTGGTGGGAAGGGTATATCCCACATAGCTGCTGCCAGTAGCAAGTGTTGTGCCAGAGGCCTTTTTTGTGTGTGTGTGTGTGTTCAGCAAGGGTTCTTTCTAGAGAATTTGGGTAGTCAAAGAACATTCAACAAGGCAAAAAATCCTCACATCCCTTCAGTTGCTGGGGGCTTCCTACCAGCAAACCTTTTCAGAAGCTCCAATAAAGCCCAACTGCTGCTGTTTCTTCTTCCTGTTTTTATAGCCTGCTTAGGTACACCTGCCTAGCATAAGTATCCCCTGGCAGGCATGCTGAGTCAGGTTCCTGTACCTCCACCTGACAACCACTTCTTAGGCAGGGAATTCATTCTGCAGCTACTTAGATACCTTAAGACAAGGTTCCCCAGCAACACCATTCCCTATACCTCCTCAAGGGTTTCTTCCACAATGGCACTACAGCAAGGTGGTATCCCCAAAGTGAACTGGCCTCTTCAAGATTGCCTTTTAGGGACTGGTATATGAATCACAAGCGGGAATTAAGATTGCTGGGGAAAAGATCAACAACCTCAGATATGCAGACGATACCACTCTAATGGCAGAAAGTGAAGAGGACCTAAAGAGCCTCTTGCTCAGGGTAAAAGAGGAGAGCGCAAAAGTGGGCTTGAAGCTCAACATCAAAAAAAACTAAGATCATGGCATCCGGCCCCATCACTCCTTGGCAAATAGAAGGGGAAGTCGTGGAAGTAGTGACAGACTTCACGTTCCTGGGATCCCAGATCACCGCAGACTGTGACAGCAGCCATGAAATTAAAAGACGCCTGCTCCTTGGGAGGAAAGCGATGGCGAACCTAAACAGCATGATAAAAAGTAGAGACATCACCCGGCCAACAAAAGTCCATATGGTCAGAGCAATGGTATTCCTAGTAGTCATGTATGGCTGTGAGAGTTGGACTATAAGGAAGGCTGAGCGCCAAAGAATAGATTCTTTTGAACTATGGTGCTGGAGAAGACTCTTGAGAGTCCCTTGGACTGCAAGAAGATCAAATCAGTCAATCCTAAAAGAAATCAACCCTGACTGTTCCCTGGAAGGCCAGATAATGAAACTGAAGCTCAAATACTTTGGCCACCAAATGAGAAGGGAGCACTCACTGGAGAAGACCTGATCCTGGGAAAGATTGAAGGTCAAAGAAGACGGGGACGGCAAAGTTGAGCAAACCTCAGAGGACGGCAGAAGACCGGAAGGCCTGGTGTGATCTGGTCCATGGGGTCGCAAAGAATCGGACTTGACTGTGCGACTGAACAACAACAACATGTGGGCAAGGATGCCTCTTAAGATCTGTGGCCAGGAGAAAAGGGAAGGGTTAATCTGGCATAGTTGCCAACAATCTCTTGTGAGCTGAGGGTTTAGTTGCTTCTCTGCTGAGAATTTGGGGCTAACTCTACTAGCAAGATCATGGCGGCATCAATTTTCAAGTCCATGCTAAAGCCCTTTTATTATGTGCAACTCAGTACTTCATGGTTGCCATGACATGATAGGGGTGTCTCAAAATGTCACAAACATATAATAAATCATACACTCAGTCTGGTGATTTGTGTGTGTGGAGGATATTTAAACTCTTATGTTGTCATGGACAGATCACCATCTAGTGATGTTTAGACTCCTCTGCAGAGGTGGGATACCAGCCTGGTTGGTCCACCACATGAAGAGTAAAGATCTGGATGGTTTCCTGATATCACGATGTAGTAGGTAGCCATACTGGAAACCTAGTCAGCCCCTGAAATAAGGTGGTGGCCCAGGTGGTTGCCACAATGTAGGGGGGGGGGGCAAGGAAATTGCAGGAGTAGCAGCAGTTTGAGCATAGTGGAAGACATTTTAGGATGAACATATGAAATTGCTCATATTAGAACCCATTCTATGATTGTTAATGGCAGCAGAGAGAAGTTAGTACTCTGCCACCATTGTCTGCTCAGATTTGCTCAGGTGAACAGCTTTGAATGGTTAAAGATCTGTTTAACATTGGCCCAAGCGACAAACCTATGGACCCTTCATCCCTCTCTTGCATTTTTACAGGGTGTATTCCCTCCAACAAACCACCACCACTGCTGCTGCAGTACAATCAGCTCAAGTATCAAAGCTTCTCATTCACTTGAATAGACTTGTTTTAGTGACCAAGGAATGGTGCCCTGAGCCAGTGATTGATTTATGATGCATAGCAGGGACTCATTAATGTGATCCTTATGTGACTTTCAGTAACCACAATGGACAAAGATACAAAGTACAAGTGGTGGCCTTCACAGATCCTAAGACCATGTCAGTATCCATCATGGTAACCAGACTGAAATGATCCATAATTGGACCAGACAGTATACTGAATGTTTCTAGTGTTTCAGCTATATTACAGCCAGCATCCAAACTCTAACCTGTACCAGGTAGCCCAGTCTCATCAGATCTTGGAAACTAAGCAGCGTTAGGCCTGGTTAGTATTTAGATGGGAGACCGCCAAGGAAGTCCAACGTCATGACACAGAGGGTGTGTTCAGATGGACGCCTGGGAGCGGTTTAAACTGCTCTGGTTCGAGGCGCTTTTTTTTTAAGCTGGAGGAAACGCAATCACACTTACCTCCTTGTTCCGGATCACTGCGCAGGTTTTTTTTCTTTCAGTTTGGGCATGCGCACACGCATGCGCACACGCAGCCGTCTGTAGTACTGGAATTTTTATGCGTGCGCAGAAGAGCAATTTCCCCTTCACGCAACTGCCGGAACGCTTCCTTTTAAACTTTAAATGAACACTTCCTCTTAAACTTTTATAATGGAACCGGCCTCCGTGAGGTCCCAGACTCGTCTAAAGGCGACAAGTAGGCACCGTTTTTTAATTCATTTTACTAACGCCGGGGTGAAGCTTCGCCCAAGCACACATCGCCTACGGTAAAAAATAAAATTAAAAAAATGGCGGCCAAAAAGTGGAAGCCTTGGCTTCCGAACGGAAGTGGCTCCACACTGGCGGAGAGTGATCAGACGGGGATACTGCGGTTGGAACCAGTGCACTCAGGATACCACCACTTGGGGACCTAGTAGCAGAATACAACGGTTTAAAGGCTGTTTGCAACGGTTAGGGATGGAAGGCAGATGTTCGCCGTGTGATGGCCCTAAGTACACCGATTCCAACCGGCATCTATACCGGCATAAATGCCTCGTCTGACAGCACCCAGAGGCAGGCAATGGCAAACCACCTCTGAACCTCTCTTGCCTTGAAAACACCACAGGGTCTCCATAAGTCAGCTGCGACTTGATGGCACATTCCACCACCATCCAAACTTGGACATACATTTTACTGATTTTCTCAGTTTATTAAAAAAAAAAAAAAGCCCTTTGCAAAAAGCATCATAGCTAGTCATTAGTTCCTGAGAGCTTAAAGTCCCAGACTCTGGAGTCTAAGAAGCTTGGAAGTCTGAGTCATAAGGAGACTACTTCAATTGCTCAGCACATGGCCAGCACTGAATATTAGTCTCTGTCCCTGGGAACCTTTGAATTGCTAAGTGAGAGACCTAAAGAAGAGGTTTATTTTTTTATGGCCGCTGTTAACTACAGAAAATCCCAAAATCATTGGAGCAAGGTGGGATTGATTTATATGCAGATTTAAAAGAAAAGATGTTAGGCATATTTCCCACAAAATGTCAGGGTTGACCGATCGGAACATTTCTCTAAACCTTGCAAGCTTGGCCTACAATAAGATGCATTTTAAATTTCACTTGACTATGATTTAGGAGGCATTTAATGAACCCTGCCCTTTTAAAAAACTCATCCCATTTTGAACTG
>NW_015173740.1:176211-180821 GCF_001447785.1 Gekko japonicus
TTTATAGAAAACAGTTTGCATTCAAGATATGAAGGAATGAGAGAAATTTTCTGTCTCATACTGGACTGCCAGTCTGAAATTCTGGGACCTTAATAGCTTTCCTTGCAATGTTGCTCACAACCTCCTAAAGCACTTATGATAGATGTAGCAAATGGCGAACCCCCAGGAACCCCCAGGAATTTGCTAAATCAGCAAGTTTTACGATCCCATGATCGTAATAATGGAATGGCTGCCCTTTAAGGGTCTGAACCTCAGGGCTGATCCAAAAGATTTTGGCACCTCCCATTCCCATCAGTCTCTATGATAAAAAGAATAACCTTGCATTAATTTCCTTCTTCCTTTTAAAGCTGCTAAAGCATGCCACTTGCTTCACTTTGCCTTAGGGCTCGATAAATCTTGAGTGCCACTTTACTAGGGCATCTAGAAATTTCATTGTGGCACCTAGTATTGGTCAGCAATGGTTTTATCATAGCACCTCTCCAAATTATCAATGGAAGTACAAAGCTCATTTATAATTTCATATCAGAACATTTAATTCTATGTGACATACATTTCATGGTATGACAGAGTGGTGTAGTGGTTAAGAGCAATGGACTTTCTGCAGGATTTGTCACATCCTGAACACTCCTTGTTTGAACTGCTGCCTTCAGGTAGAAGATATAGGACAATTAAAACAAGGACAAACAGATTAAAAAACAGTTTTTATTCGAGAGCTATTATTGCTTTAAATGCTGCATGAAGTTGGAATTTGGGTGACATTGGTGGTTTAGGTTGCAATGTGAACCTTAAGGGAGTTATGGGATGGTTGTGAATGGTTGTGTGAGTGTATATGTGTATGGCTGTAGATCACTGAAATGATTGCACCTTTAATTTCGTTGTACTGTGTACAATGACAATAAAGTATATTATTATTATTATTATTATTATTATTATTAATAATAATAATAATAATCTGGAGAACCAGGTTCGATTCTGCACTCCTCCACATGAAGCCAGCTGGATGACCTTGGGTCAGTCACAGTTCCCTCAGCGCTCTCTCAGCCCAAAAATAAGTCTAGCTCACCACCTAGTGGTACATAACACTAAACGAGTTAGAATTTAAGAATGCCAGATAATCTTACTATCTCCTGACTATACCACACACATCGTACAATAATTAGTATTATTAAAATAAATGTGAATGACGTTCCTGTCATTGCTTGTTTATATGTAACCTTAACTTTAAACCATTCAACAGTGTTGGAGGAATTCATTTCTTAACCAGTTACTTTCAATTGCGTGGCACTTTTAAAAGCAATTCTGGAATTATGAGAAATTGCTAAAAGTTTTGGATTAGGTCCTCCAGTAGCACTAACTGGAAATATTGGTGATTAAAATACGAATTCCTGAAGTCTGAAAAATGAGCCCGGCTCCTAAATTTTGGGTCTAGCTCACAGAGCCAAATAATATTTGTCATGTGCTGCTCCACCTGATCAGAAGGCTGCCTCTGCTAAATATTAATCTCTAGAATGTATTAGGAAGTCATACCCAACTGAAACAAATGCAGGGTGACAACATTTGCAAGCTTGAAAATGCTGAGAGTTTTGGGGAAACACTGTATTTGCCTAATGCGGTGAGCCTAGTCAGGGGTCATTTCGTAGAAAAAGAGCTAGGGGGACTCATTAGCATAACTCATTAGCATATGCCACACCCCCTGACATCACCGGAAGTGTGTCCTCCCCACAGCCGGCGGCGACCTCCAGCAGGCACCAGCAGGGAGCTCCAGGCCCCGCCCTCCCGCACCTCACCCGGGGGGATGGCGTCCCCCCGCATCCCCCCCCCAAATGACCCCTGAGCCTAGTACTGCCTCTGTAGTTGTTGTACCTCTATAATTAGGCAGGCCAGCTCTCCTATTATAGCCATGCGAGTTTTGGATGTTTTGGGTTTTTTTTTTTTTTGCAAAGCCTAGAGTGTCCCGTGACATCACTTTTGCTTGTGGACTGGTCAAGCTGCTAAGAGATTAGAGGGAGAGATTTTGAGAGGTAAATTGGGACAGGATTTCTCCAAACCTCACCTTGGTACGAGAGTTAGAATCATAGAGTTGGAAGGGGCCATACAGACCATCTAGTCCAACCCCCTGCCCAATGCAGGACCAGCCTAAAACATCTCTGACAAATCTTTTTTTTAAAAAAAACAATTTTTAAAAAACCAATTCAATAAATTAACAACCTTGACAAATCAATATTTTAAAAAGAAAATTTGGCAGCAGCGGGAGTTTATTAGTGGTGAGACCATATTTTACCCTTAAGGTGATAAGACTATCGGTATTTTCAGTTATATTTTTGGACTAGAACTATTCAGGTGCACATCTCTGGTGCATATGATCACACAAAGTCAGGACTGCAATATAGAAAAACACAAATGCTGATCTTTTTTTTTTTTTAAATCAAATCAGCATCTATTTGTTAGACTATGCAAATTTGAGACTTATATTAAAGCCTTTATTAGAGAGAATGGAAAAATAACTGGTATGCAGGTTTGAAATGAGACTGGTTACTTACTGATGCAGTCTATCTGGCTTGCATGTTCCTGCACTGACAGAAGCTCGAGACTGTTCCCCTATCCATTTTGCTTGAACCGCCACAGCAACAGCTGTTTGTACCAAACTTAAACAACAATTGTTTCAGATTCTTCAGCTCTTTGGACAGTAAAGGGAATATTGCTCATAAGGAATCCATTACTGTGGAAGAGCCTTTGAAGCTTCAAGCTGTCTTCTCTGTCTCTTTTTCACTTCCAGCCACTGATTTTAGGAATGTTTTAGAAATATCTGCCAATACAATAATCAAAATCATTTTGGTACTGGGAACTAAGGTTACGATCTCAGGAAAATACCAGAATTTATTGTATGGCCCTTTATATTAAGTAACAACTCCAGTTCTCCTTGAAAGAAAGAAAATTTTTCAAGGGTGACTTGATAGTCTTTACAAAAATAGTATTAAGGAAGTCCAGCAACAGCAAGGCTTCTGACTGACTACTGGAGATTTGATTTGCTATGCAGATTTTTTTTTTTTTTTGGTAGCAGCTGTCACCATGGCACAAAGATCAACACTGTGTCACTGAAGTTAAGCTGTGGCAATCATTTTGTGGCTGGCTCTTCTTTCATGGGGCAGCCATTTTGTTGCTGTGCCAACCATGCCATGTCAGAATTCGAAATGTGCCCAAAGGCTCAAAAAGGTTGGGTGCCCCTGCTATAGAGTTTCCAAGGCAAGAGAGATAGACGTGGTTTGCCATTGTCTGCCTCTGGTCCCGGTCACACGAGCCAGATGATCCACCGCTGAAGGTCGGCAAATCAGAGCCACAACAAAAAGAACCGTGGGACGTGCTCCTGCGGCTCCGTGCCCCGGCAGCCGATCACACGGTGTACAGCAAACCAGCAGTAGCGTGGTTGTGCACATGCATGGGATGGGGAACAGTGCCAGCTGCAACGGCCTACCAGCGCTTTCCCGACCAGACGCCTTCCGTTGGCCCACATCATCCAGTAGGTACTGCTGTTTTGCTAGTATCTTTTTGATACGCGTTTGTGAGCCGAAGAGACGGATTGGGGACGGGTGCGTGCCGCTTCCCAGATGTTGCGGTGTGATCGCGCCCGCTTGATGCGCCCCCGATCCGTCCCTCTTGCGGATCAAATCCTCCTGTGTGACCAGGGCCTCTGTGTAGCAACCTTGGACTTCCTTGGTGGTCTCGCATCCAAGTACTAACTAGGGGCAACCCTGCTTCACTCCCAAGCCCTGTTGAGCTCAAGCTCATCCAGGTCAGGGCAAGATTACATATAGGTTATGGAAAATCATGAAACCATCTTATATTCTAATAGTCAAGTGTGGCCTACTCTGTAGATATCGAAATCCAGGGGTCGTTTGGGGCCAGAGCGCGCCGGAGCACCACTCCAGCAGCCCAGGAGCGGGCACAAATGGTGGTGGCAGCAAGCCCCGCCCCCAGCTCCCCGACGCTCCTGCCTCCCCCCCGAGCCTCTCCGCTTTTGCGGAGATGGGGGGGGGTTAAATCCCTGGCATCCCTGCTGGTGTCAGCAGTACCAAAAGTCTCAGGCAGCTGCTGGTGCCAAGAGGGCCAAACAGAATGGCACTCACTGGCAACTCCTCCCCCACCCACATGCAGCCTCACTGCCTGAGCAGCCAGGAGAAGCTGGGGCAGGGAAGCCAGGCATGACTGCCTTCGTGCGCTCCCCGTTTCCAGCCAGCCCGCCACGGCAGGTTTATTTATTTTTATTTATTTATTTATCCTTAGATTTGTATCCCGCCCTACCCCTGAGGCTCAGGGCGGCTAACAAGGGCACAATGTGCCAAAATTAAAACAATAAAAACACATAATGTAAAACAGTAAAATACAATAACAAAATTAGACACAAGATGGGTAGATCTTAAACCTAACGGTAGCTTTACCACAATCTATCATCCACTTTGTGCAGGGGCAGCTCGCTCCCCAAAGGGACCAGATAGTCGTGGTGATGATGCGACGGTGCATAGGTGGCAATGATGGAATACTAGTGGCAGCGGCTCCTACCCAAAGGCCTGGCAGAAGTGCTCCATCTTCGAGGCCCTGTGGAACTGAGAAAG
>NW_015173740.1:181947-212789 GCF_001447785.1 Gekko japonicus
CCACGCCATTTGAGGGGAAAACAAAGAGTTTTCCCCTCAAATTGCTGCCATTTGAGGGGAAAACTCTTTGTTTTCCCCTCAAATGGCGTGGGCCCGCCCCAGCGTGCGACGTCACTTCTAGTGATGCTCCGCGGCGCGCTTCAGATGCGCGCGCGCACGTCCCGGACCAGCTCCCAGAGAAGCAGGACGCTCCCCCGACGACAGGCTTTTTGGATTTGGCAACCCTACACACCAACCAAAAACAGACAGTTCTATGAACCTGGGGGACCCTACCCCCAGGTCTGCACAAAAAATTGAATTATAGATAAAATACATTGGGGAGTATCAAGAGTATTGTCTGTGCATATGCAGACAACACTCCTATATTCCTCCACCAATGCTGCTGCTCAGGCAGTGAGGCTGCAGGTGGGTGGGGGAGGAGTTGCCAGTGGGTGCCATTCTGTTTGGCCCTCTTGGCACTAGCAGCTGCCTGAGACTTTTGGTACTGCTGACACCAGCTGGCCTTTTTAGGAATTGCCCACTGAGAGGAACAGTGCTCCCAGCTCTTCTTCTGACATTGCCATTTTAAGGTTTTATCTACTACTTGTGTCTCCCCCTACCTAGTGACTGGTTATCATGGTATGGCTTACCACACAAGCACACTCCCAGGGAAATAGTGATGTGGCAACTGACCGCCTCCCTTTCCCTGGCACCCACTTTGAACAGAATGTCCAAACAGTGGAGGTCTATGTGGTGCAGAGAACAATGACCAGCATTCAAAATAGTAAAGAATGTAGTAAAAGTAAGAAGTCTAGACACATACTCTCTGCATAGCAACGGACTGAGCAAGGAGTACAAAAGAAAGGTTTAAACATGCAGTTCCCCTATTGCTCACTCTGTACATGCATTAGCTGATGTTATTCTAAAGCAGGCTTTTTAAACTTAGAAGCTGCAGAGTTTTAAGAGCTTCCAGTTACCATGGAGCCTTTGTCTGGACAGCCATATGTCTGCTCCACATGGCAATGGTGGCCATCAAGATGGAGCTCAGGGTATAAGAACTCCTTCCTCTAGATGTAGTCAGCCGAGATGGACCTGCAGAAGGACTCCTCTAGTAATCACCTACACCTCTCAAATGAAGTTACTGTAGTCTATCAGAAGTCAGTCAGTCTGTGAGAAGTCTGAAGCCAGTCAGACTTTTGGTTGGAGTCTGCAGAAGGCAGAGGCCATCTTGGGAGACATGCTGATCTAACCTTCTCCAATGAAATGCAGTAATGTGCCTGCCCTACAGACCGTCCAAACAGGGTATGAGTGTAGAGAATGGCGAGATGGAGCGGTTTTGTCACCTTTATTTTTGATTCTTCAGTTCACTGTATGCCTGTAAATAGTTAAGTGTTTTCAAATAAATCTTTTAAATGATAAAGGAGTGAGATCCTTTTGTACCACCAAGTTCACCCAGCTGCTTGGGTACGCTACGGGTGGGTTGGGGATTCCCTGATAACAGATGCAAAATGGCCAGTTGCCAACTCTCCAGGGGAGCCCCAAAGATTGCCAGGAAGCCCCAGGGCGGGTTCCTAGTAACACCAGAGGGAGGTTAGGAGGCTGTCCCACCTAACCAGAGCCAAAGAGAGGGACAGTGGTGGCAGCAATACCTGGAGGCAGTGGAGGAGAACTGCCCCTTCAGGTGCCAGGTCAGGCAAAGGAAGGGTGGGGAGAGCAGGGCCTGCCAGTTGATGTAGGCCCGTTCCGCCACAGGTGGAATTTCTTCAAGGCGTAAAACCATGCAACAGAACCAAGAGCCAAAATTAGCCCCCAATAAATAGTGGTAACAAGTCAGAGACCCTGATACTACCATCTATCACATCCTGGGTCCTTACAGGTGTCATTTTACCACTGTTGTGTATATGATATCTTGCAAAAATTGTCCATCAGCCACTATTGTTGACAGGATTATATCTGAGAAAAATATTGCATGTATATAAATCTGACATAAAGAATGAAAATTCTAAGGAGTTTATGGTGACTATTTAAATCTGTCGATCCCATCAGGTAGGTACCTTAGAGTAGCCATCTTTAAACAGCTGTGTTCAGATGGATAGTAGAACATATGTTAGCAGAACGGTAATTTATTCAGAAATATAGCTGTATCCACCAAAGTCTAAACAGGACTTACAGTTTCTTCTCACAGAATGAGGGCTAAGAGATAGATAGCCAACAGGCCTGGAGAAAAAGGTCCTGTCCCTTCAATAGAGGCTTAATGTGTGGAAAGAGGCTGCTGAAACTTTTCACAGCGTGGATGTAAATAGCATCACCTAGTAAATAATATTCTATTATACCATTATTAAAGGGACAGGATTCTTTTTCTCCAAGTAGTTGGAACGATAATACTGTTTTTGTACCTCTGACCTCTTGTGTACAATCCTTATTAGTGAATATATCTTTAGGAGTTCTTACACAACTATTCCACCAACTAGTGTCCATGGTTTGTATCTCACAGTTTCACTGCCATCTGATGAAGTAGGTTATGACTTATGAAAGCTCAAGTTCTTCTCTCTAAATTTAAAAAAGTCTTAAAGGAGTAACTGGATTTTCTCAAGATGAAAGTGGTAACACGATGAAATTTGATATAATGGAAAGGTTTCTAATTTTGACAACACTTGCTTGAGTATTTTTAAATATAACCCCCAACAATTTCTCAGTTTATTATTTGCCTTCCCATGACCTTGTTTTGGAATATTCTGTATGCAGATGGTCTGTGTAGCAGACGGGATCCTCAGAATTCTGCCAATTCCCACTTAAAGTGTAAGTACTCAGGGAAGACTCATGAATGTTTTAACACTTGAGTAAAGCATTCTGTTTTTCCAAGATGTGGTAGCTGCAAAATATTCTTTTTCCCCCCCAATATATTTTATTAGGTTTTGCCTTCATAACATAATAACATACATATACAAAGTGGTGCATTAAGATCATAATAATTGTAAAATAGATTTGTTTATGAACAATGCAATAAAGGGTGAATAGATAACTACATAGATTGAGGCATGAATATACTCAAGAAACAGTTGTAAATTCTCAGTTTTTAGCAATTATACCTGTAATGAATAGTGGATGTTGTAATAAGCATAATTAAAACACAGTTAGTACCAATACTTGTATGCACATTACCAGAGGTGTAAAATGTTTATTTCTTTAGGGATATCCTCGAATTGTTGTAAGTATTCCAATATAGGGAACCAGACGGCTATAAAAGAAGATTGGGCTGGAATCTTGTCAAGTCGCATAAGGTTATCCGAGAGTTTAGCCATTATATACAAATCCCACAATTTCTTGTGCCAAAGCGAAATTGTAGGTGTCATTGTTGTTTTCCAGTGGGTTGCAATGACAGTTTTGGCTGCAAATAGCAGGATGGAGACCCTCTCCACCACTGAAGGAGCAGAGTCCTGAGCTACCCAACTGTTCAAAAATAAGTTTTCCGGCGTGGGTGTGATATCTAAGTAATCAATGCTTTTGATTTGTGTCAGAATACTTTCCCAAAATGGGAGAATTTTTGGGCTGCAAAATATTCTGATTAAAAAAGAATGTTTCACAGTCCAGGTGCACCTACTTACTGTGCAATCAGGTGAAGGTGATGTGCAGGTTCAATTGCCCTATTTCCAGACTCCAAAGCAGACAAACCTTGGTATTGTACACAAGGCTAATTTTCTCAGCTTGTCAGGAAGTAGTCCAGTTCCCTCAATTATAATGAATGGGGCAGTCCTGGTGTAATGTATCCAGTCCAGACCGCGTAGCCGGCTTGGGCTCCACACGGTCAGGCACAAACGTTGAGCTTCGCTCCAAGAGACAATGGACTATGCGGATCCTAGCCCGCTCCAATCAGGGGGCTAGGTTCCCGGCCGAGAGCCTATGGGACTCTTGGCCACTGTAAATAACATATTGGGAAGGGGGGGGTGTTTTGGGTGGCGGTTTCTCGAGGTATATAAGTCGGCCTGCGAGCCGGCCAAAGTCGTCTTGTTACTGATCGAATAAAGTACACTTTGCTGAAATCACTCTCCGTCTGCGTACATTTCACCTGGTAAGCAAACAAGCTTTGTATGATCATGAACAATTCCCAGATCAGGATGACTTGAACATACAAATTAATTACTAGCTATAATTGGGGCTCTATATATTTAACAATGGCTGAATATAGGCAATACAAATTCTGCACTGAAGAAGTGCAAATTGTTTTCAGAATGAACAATACAAAGCTGGGATATTTTAGTGTTTAACCTGCTGTTGTTCTGTTTGCAAGTTTCTCAATTTTGGGTTACTATTGAGTAAATGGAAGAAAGGGAGGACAAGGACTGGGGAAAGAAAAGGTGGGGTGAAGGGAAAACATGGTGAGGGGCAAAGAACCAAGGAAGGCAATAAAACACTACCCTTGTATCATTGGAAATTGTATTCAAGACACATGGATTGTGAGATGTTTAAAGGAGCGGGTTTCAAACTGTGGTCTGGAGAATCCTTGTGTGACTTGGAGACCTACCAAAGAATTAATACCAGTTCAACAGCAACATAGGACTCTCAAAGTTGCGTTTATTGCTGAATGCACAAAGAAAAGCTTTGGAGGACGAAGGGAGCAGATGTTTTTAGGTGTGAAGAGGTGGGTAGAGGAAGGTCCTTAATCCTTCCCCTGTTTGTTTTTATCTGTGCAGCCCCGCCCCAGTCATTTCCCTCAGCATCTGGGAATTACAGCTAGTGCAAAGGAAAGATCCTGAGAAAGGAAAGTAGATTAAAAATGAGATAGAAGAAAAGCTAAGCTTCCCAGTGTCTTATAAATTCATAGCTCCAGTCTCAGAGGTTCCACAATTAGAAAACCACAAATGTCAGATATGCCATTGTGATGGCAACTCACCATGAAAACCATATACCGCCAATGTTGCATCAATCTCATTAGCTTCCAGTTTGTTGTCAAGTCCAAATTAAAGTGCTGGTGTTCCGTTTCAAAGCCCTAGCTGACTTGGTACCAAAGTAGCTGAAGGACCACTCCCACCCACATGAACGTGCACAGGACATGAGATCTGCTGATGGTGCTATGGTCCGTTTTTGTTGTTGTTCAGTCGCACAGTCGAGTCCGACTCTTCGCAACCCCATGGACCGGATCACGCCAGGCCTTCCGGTCTTCCGCCATCCTCTGAAGTTTGCTCAACTTCATGTTCGTTGCATCTATGACACTGTCTAACCAATTCATCCTTTGCCGTCCCCGTCTTCTTTGACCTTCAATCTTTCCCAGCATCAGGGTCTTCTCCAGTGAGTGCTCCCTTCTCATTTGGTGGCCAAAGTATTTGAGCTTCAGTTTCATTATCTGGCCTTCCAGGGAACAGTCAGGGTTGATTTCTTTGATCTTCTTGAAGTCCAAGGGACTCTCAAGAGTCTTCTCCAGCACCATAGTTCAAAAGAATCTATTCTTTGGTGCTCGGCCTTCCTTATAGTCCAACTCTCGCAGCCATACATGACTACTGGGAATACCATTGATTTGACCATGCGGACGTTTGTTGGCAGGGTGATGTCTCTACTTTTTATCATGCTGTTTAGGTTTGCCATTGCTTTCCTTCCAAGGAGCAGGCGTCTTTTAATTTAATGGCTGCTGTCACAGTCTGTGGTGATCTGGGATCCCAGGAACGTGAAGTCTGTCACTACTTATCCCAGTTTAACTGAAGTAACGTTGGTGGGCACTCAGAATCTGGCACTTTTTGCCAGTGTGGAGTATATTGCTAGTTGTGGTTCTGTTGGACTTCTCAGTGCCTGGTGGGGGAGCAGGGTGAAATTACTAATCTATAATATAAAAAAGGCAAGTTGTGCTGGCGACAACTCACCTACTCTCCCATTGGCCACTGGGGAAGCTGCCTTGGTGTCCTATTGGCCTGTCCTGCCAGCGCCTCCATTTTTACACCCCCACTTTTGACACATTGCACCTTGGGAGTTGTAGTTCTCAGTTGGCCTTACTGCAACCATAGCAAAGGGAATCAGAACTACAACTCCCAAGTTGGGAGTACTAAGAAGCCATGGGGCATTAGCAGGGAGTCACTTAAACTGTTAATCAGTTAAAGTGTTAAGCAGGAGTTAGGGGAAAGAGAAGGCCTGGACATCTCCCTGAATTACAATTGCTCTCCAGATGGAGGGTGAGCTCTATGGCAGTATACCTCACTGAAGTCCTTCAACCAACTTGGCCCTCCCCTAAGTATTGCCAACCTCCAGGCGGCACTGGGAGATCTCCAGCTATTACAAGTGGTCTCCAGATGATCAAGATCAGTTGTCCTGGAGAAAATGGCTGCTTTGGGCAGTGGGCTTTATGGCATTATACCCTGCTGAGGTTCCCTCCCCACCCCAAACCCTGCCCTCCCCAGGCTCTACCCCTCAAATCTACAGGCATTTCCCAACCCAGAGTTGGCAACCCTGTAACTGCCTACAGAACCACTTTCCAGACCCTTGGAACCCAGAAGACGTGGCGTAGGAGGAGGTGCTTTTCTACCTTAGCTGCCACTGCCTAGCCCCAAATCAACATAAGTCAGGGGTGGAGGGAACCATACCTATTACCATGCGGCTCTCCTCCCATACTACCCACTTGGGGCAACAAAATGACTCAAGACAGCCCTGCCTTATAGCTAAGCAGAAGGAAATAAACATGGCTCACCTCCCTCTATTTTCCCCTTCTATCCATCACCCCACTAGCCACAGCCGGGACACTCACCTTGAGCCTCTTTCTAGAGTCCGTCTTCCCACAATGGGCCTTACTCTTAGTATAAATATAAATGCAACAGAGTTGCTGGAACCTCATGTTTTACCAATGATTGCTAGAGTGGCATGACAGAAGTGACATGATGGCATCATGCTGATGATACTTTGCCCCTCCCCGTGCCTCCCAGACTCCTGCCAGACAACCCAAGTGGTAGAAAAATAATTATGGAAAGACTGTTCTGAAAGTAGCAAGTTTTAAAACCACAGCTTTAGATAGGATTGCTGATGGCTAATGTGAAGGATGCTCCCATTCATTTAATATGTAAGTGGCCTGGGTAAACTTGGGAATGGCAGTTTTGTCCATCAATGTAATAGAACTGTCACCTTCCAGACTTAAAAATACTAGTACAGCCACCTTGACTAGGGTTTTCAGTTCATGGCTCAGCCCTTAATTTAATTGTCTGGCAGTTGAGTGGGTTGTAATTTTGACACCATTTTACCTCACTCGATACCTGGAGGAGAAGGAAGAGAAGGAGATTGGATTTATACCCTGCCCTTCACTTGGAGTCTCAGAGCAGTTTACAAACTCCTCTCCCTTCCCTTCCCCACAACAGACACCCTGTGAGGTAGGTGGGGCTGAGAGAGCTCTTTCAAGAACAGCTCTGACAGAACTATGGCTTGCCCAAGGTCATCCAGCAGCTGCAAGTGGAGGCGTGGGGAATCAAACCTGGTTCTCCCAGATTAGAGTCTGTGCACTTAACCACTACACCAAGATTTTGTTAAATTAAAAAAATAAGAACAGTTTTAAGTAAAAAAAAAAGTGTTAACATTATGTGCATATCCACAGCCACTAAGAGCACTTGTGTAGTCCGTTAAAAAGAAAAGAAAAATAATGCCAAGCTTTTAGCTACATCCAATCACTTCAAGATATTTTAAGTCTATTTTCCAGTTAAAGATGTGCACCTTTTAGCGTGTTCAAGAACATTTTCAGAAGCCATCCCACTCTGACTTGCATAGTTTGTGGGGAAATAAATGGGAATCAGGGAAATAAGAGGTGTTCTGATACACAGATGGACTCCTCTGGACCACCCCACGATGTCTGAATAATTATTAAGCTGTTTTCACACGAGAGGTTTTGGGCCGGGAGAGGGACGGATCGGGGCCGCAGCAAACGGGCGCGATCCCACAGCAACATCTGGGAATCGTGCTGCGCCTGTTCCCAATCCACCCCTCCCGGCCAAACCCCGCAGCAAAAAAGAACCACCTACCTAGGTGGTTCTTTCCGAAAGGCCGTATCACTGCCGGCCATGGGATCGCCGGCGCGTCTTTCCGCCGGCGCATCCCCGCCCCCTGGCCGTACTGTGCATGCTTGAGCATGCGCAGTTCGGCAGCCTCCCCCTCCCAATCGTCTCTTCCTCCCCGGCATCTGATCGTGCCGGGGAGCAACGGCGCCGCGGCTCAGGGGATCGTGGGATCCCGCCGCAGCGTCTCTTTTTTGGTGCGGCTTTTAAAAGCCGCACTTTGGCCAGTGTTTTCCCTGCCGTGTGGCAGGGACCTAGGGTTACCATACCACCTGCCTGAGGGGAAATGTACTACCCGTTTAATAAAAGCTTAATGGGATTTTTAAAAAATTCAGGTAATATCACTTACTTCCATGACATCAAAAGTTTCAGCTGCCCATTTCCACACACTAAGGCACTGTTAGAGAGAAAAGACACAAGACACTTTTTCCCTCCAGGCCTTGGTAGCCCTCCCTCCATTGCCATCAAGTCAGAGCCACTTATGGCAATCCCGTAGGGTTTTCAAGGCAAGAGACATTCAGAGGTGGTTTGTCATTGCCTGGCTCTGTGTAGCAACCCTGGACTTCCTTGGTGGTCTCCCATCAAAGTACTAACCAGGGATGAACCTGCTTAGTTTCCAAGGTCAGCCTAGCCTGGACTACACAGGTCAGGGTAACCCTAGAAGTATCCAAAACTGGGTCAGAGTGACAAGGTGATCTCATTGCTCCAAATAAACTATTGTCTTAATGCAGCCTACCTCTAAATAATGTACAAAGCATTAAGAAAGTTTTGTATCACTAATGTAGATATTTCATGCTTTTAAGTTTTAATTAAAGTGGCCAGTAAGGAGGGACCCCAGTCATCAAACTAAAAGCAGTTTGATGGAAAAGAAAAAGACTTAAAGAATTAACTGTACCCTTTAACAGAATGGGCAGTCAGCCTTTTAATGAAATAAAAATTTTCTGTATTTGGTTTAGTCATAGTTAAATTGGTCAATGACATTAGATTGAGGCATGCGCTTGGCCGTTTTTCACAATGAGGCAGGATGCTCTGAAGGTATCCTGGACTTAAAAATACCTGCACAGCTTTAAATCTGCCTGGCAAAATGGAGGAAAGTAAAACTAATTTTTTGACCGTCATGAAGAAAGATGGCTTTTGGAGCAGGAGACAAGAAACCACATACTAATGCTAGCATGCTATACGAGTTTGCATTGCCAGGACAATCTGTGTGAACTGCATATTATGTAACACAGAATGACGACAGTGGACAAAAGAAGAAAGAGGAAATGCCGCCAACTATGTGCCCCAGAACTGGAGCGAGGAAATGTCAGAGAAAAGCTTACATATTCTCAAGAGAACTTAGTACTTGTTTGTTGAAGTCAGGCTCTTCCTGATGTGTCCAGCTGTTCCAAAACCAAGTCCCACTGTTTGGTGAGGCTCTTTCTCATATTTCCACTTGAAAGCAATGTTTAACAGAGAAATGAGTTTTTGCATAACAGAAAATTCAGATTAAGTTCAGATTCAGAAACCCAAGTGAAACCGTATCTCTTTGGATCAGTGCAGTAACTCTGACGCCTTATGTTTAAACACTTCAGGAGTTTTAAGCTGCCAGTTTGGTCTTTCTACCTTCAGGGGAGGAGGAAATAAAAATAACCCCTCTCCCTGAACAAAAATGAGAGTGCTCCAAAGGATTACAGCTTGTCCTTCTTTCACCTTCTTTGTGTTCCTGCTTGCAGACATGGAAGAGGTTCACCAGTTGGCCCATAAGGGCCAAGCTGAAGGTTTTTGTTGTGCTTGACTTTAATGTGTCTGCATTAGCAGGGGATTTGGTTTGGCCCACACAGACTGGTCTCCTGATCAAAGCAAGATACATTAAGAGCCCATTCAAGAAATAATAGTGGCCAGGTGGTTAAGTGTGCTTGATTACATTCATAAAAGCTGTGGTTTGGAACTTGAAGCCTGAGTAAACAGTACACGCAAATGCATGTAACAAAACCCCGACATTTATTATTAGTGATAACTAATTAAATAATAATTCTTTACATGGGATGATTTAAGAACTGGCTGGGGGCAGGGAGTACTTATCCCATTTTCTGCTCTAAATCATGCACACCTCCCAGCTGCTTTTCCATACACATATTTGCAAGATTAAATGTGTATTTGGAACCCTAAATGGGGAAAGCAACTGGAGGTGGAGGGGTGTGATTTAGAGCAGGGAAACAGTAGGCAAGGAAAAAGTTATGCGAAGTAACTTACTCTGAAGCAACATTTATCTTTTTAAAAAAGTGGCTGTTAGGTTTTGTTAGGCACATGTCTATGGAATATTTAGACTATAACTCTGGTTCAGTGCTGCACTACATGGCTTTACCCTCAAATAAAGAAACAAGGTATGAGATGAACGTGACGCCACAATTTTCAGCTACACATACGAACACACACATTCTGGTCTAGGAACTCATCTAGGAACTGGTGGTTGGAGCACTGTATTAAAAATCATTGGAAAAAATATTTAATTTCTCTACTACATAGAAAACACAATTTTAAACATCTGGAAGAAATAAATCTATATAGAATAAATCTATTCTTTCAGTGTGCTATAAAAAGCTTGTACTTATATACCACATTTTCAAAATGCAAAGAACTGGTGCATGGTAGCCACATCCTGTATGAAAGGGAAAAACCTTATCCTCCCACAGAGAATGTCTGAGGTTTACTTCCATATCCTATAAATCCAGTACATGGCAGAAAATGGTACACATAGTAAAATGTAGTGAAGCTTTTCAATAGTTACCTTTGGGCAGAATGGATGGTTAGATTGCTCTGGTCCATATCCATATTACAAGGATTAAATGTGCAGATATGGCAATATCCAGTTGTGACAAACACCTGTTCTGTAGCTGTCAACCAATCACCTGTGAATGCTTAAGCCAATTTGAAGTCTACAGCAGTATTCAATCAGCTTTCAGGGAGCTGATGAAAGTCTGGGAGAAGTGCAGGCAGTTGACAGTGGAGGTCTGACTCTCGGAAACAGCAGATGAATTAGAAAAAGAATCTGTCTCCAGGGCAGAGCAGTGTGGGTAAATCAGTGGCTCTAATCTGGTTCAAATCAATCCTTCAGAAAGAGGGAAACTGTCAAGGCTGTGGGAGTCTGACAGAAATTGATTCAAGGGGAAACCCCTGAATAATACCTGACTGGAAAGTTATCATTCAGTGGTAAAATTTCATTTAAGGTTTCTGTGAGATATTGAGCTAAATTGTATATAAAGCTTTCTGGCACTATAACCTGTGAATAAAATATTTACCTCAGCCCAGGGCCAGGGCCTTTTCAGTGGCGGCTCCTACCTGGTGGAATGAGCTCCCAGAGGAAATCAGGGCCCTGCAGGACCTTGTACAGTTCCACAGGGCATGCAAGATGGAGCTCTTCCACCAAGCTTTTAACTAGGAGCCGCCCACCACTACCACCAACTATTTGTTAGTAACACCGGGGTAGCTGGTCAGCCCTATATGAAGACTGACCCACAGTATAGTACGAGACAGATACGGCTGAACCAGGACCCGTGATCCATCTACAGTATACCATCTTTAACTTGACCAGAAGACTGACATTATTCTGAGCACTTTAATTGTAATATACGATTGTTTTATCCTGTTTTTATATATCATGGCACACAGTCCCTTAAGTGTAAGCCGCCCTGAGCCCGTCTGTGGGGAGGGCGGAATAGAAATCCAATAAAATAAATAAAATAAATAAATGTCCAGAGCAGTACTGGATCATGAACCTGTGGGGGAGAAGAGAGAGATACCATTGGAGGACCCGGGCATTAGAGTCCTTCATTCAGAACATCCACTGGAGAGGAGCGTGATCCATCACTAATACAAAGGGGTTGTTACACAAATAGAACTTTAGAGCACCCACAACCCATTTGATGGCAAGGGCTTCCCGCTCAATCATGGAATATTTTCGTTCGGCATCTTGCAACTTCCGGCTGAGAAACAATATGAGGAACTCCTGGTTCTCCCTGGTTTGTGAGAGTATGACGCCGAGGCCAGTATCAGAGGGGTCTGTGTGAACCAAAAAGGTTTGGTGAAAATCAGGATTGTACAGCTGTGACGTCTGGTCCAGGGCCTTGCGCGCTTCCTCAAAGACTTGTTTTTTAGGCTGGGCCCCAGAGCAACTGGTTGGGACAATTCTTCTTCAAGCAAATAGTTAGGGGAGAGGTACGGGCAGCGTACTGGGGTAGGAAGCGGCTATAGTATCCGAGGAGTCCCAGGAACCATCGTAGCTGCTTCTTAGTCCAGGGTTGCGGGAAGGAGCAAATTTCTACTACCTTCTGAGGCAGGAGGCAAATCTGCCCCTGCCCCACTACAAATCCGAGCTAGCAAAGTTCTCAAAATCCAATGTGGCTCTTAGTGGGGTTAGCTGTAAGTCCAGCCTCCTTGAGCACTAGCAACACCTGACGGAGATGGAGTAAATGGGTTCCCCAATCAGGACTATATACTGTAATATTGTCAATGTAGGCAGCTGTGAATTCCTGACAGCCTGCTAAGACGGTATCCGCCAGGTGCTGGAAAGTAGCAGCCACCCCATGGAGCCCAAAGGGCATCCAAATGAAGTGGAATAACCCAGATGGCTTAGCAAAGGGGTTTTTCCCTTCAATCTTCTCTACGAACTGGCACCTGCCAGTAACCCTTGGTCAGGTCTAAGGTGGATAGCACCTGGGCACCCCGCCAACCGATCCAACAATAGGTCAGGATGAGGCATAGGATAGGCGTCAAACTTGGAAACTTTAGTAAGCTCCTGATAATCCACAGAAAATAAGGTGCTTCCATCCGGTTTTGGCACTAGGACGATTGGGCTTCGCCACTCGCTTTGCGAGGGATCTATGATGCCTAGAGTGAGCATCTTGGCCATCTCCCTTTTAACCTCCTCCCAAGCGGGCCCAAGGGAATCAGGCGCCAGCTAGCTCAGGCCACCTGGCCCTGTTCCGTGGGTATTACATGTTCTATACACTGAGTCTTCCCCGGCTTCTTTGAAAACATCCCCGGGAACTCCCTAATCAAACTAGTCACTTCGGCTTGCTGGGCAGCTGATAACCCTGAGTCGACCGTGGGAGTGTTCTCCGGTCCCTCCTTAAAGTCGGCCCACATGGGTAACGGTAGGGATAGGGAATCGTCACACCTCGGTAAGGCACAACTGTTGTCACTGTAATGTATTCAGATGCTGCCATGAATGCATTAGATGTAACGTGAAACATCTCATTGGGAAGCAATGTAAAGCTTCGTCTTGGACAGGGATTCAAGTCCAAGACAAATGCGTCCAATCACATTCAAGCAAGCTGGAAGCGGGAACGTGTGTGATTGGTCTTTATGCGATCAACCTGATAGGTTGTTATCTGTAAAGTAGGAGTGGCTATATTAGCCGGGAATGTTTAAATACCGAGCAGTTTCAATGGGCAAACTGTTCGGGCTATCAGATGTTGTACCGTGTTGGAGAAGTGATCGTGAAGAGGAATAAACTTGAGTTTTGGCTGAAATCACTCTCTGACTCTTTGTTAAGCTCAGGACTTAACAGTCACCCTGCCACTTCCATTCCTTCAGATAGTTGACGTGTAGTGGGTGGTCATCCTGAGGGTGAGGGCCACACTGGACTTCATAGGTGACCGGGCCAATGACCTTTCATATGGGGAAGGGCGCCTCCCACAGGGCACCCCCTGGCCTGGGGAAAGCCCGCCAATGGACCAACTCCAAGTCTCCCTCACTGAGGGTTCTCAGCCGCATCCCCCGGTTATATTATTGTTGCTATTCTTCCTGGGCCTTTTCCAAATTCCACCGAGCTGCCTGATGAGCCCACACAAGGCAATCCCTTAGCTGCTGACCATATTCCATGGAATCCACAGGGTCCAGGGGGAGGGTGTGACACTCATTGGCCCTTCACAAGTGCCAGGATCCCCTTTGGCTGACACCCAAAAACAAGCTCAAAGGGGCTGAATCCAGTAGAGGCTTGGGGGGTCACCCGTAATGCAAATAATAAGGGGTTGAGGAATAGATCCCACTGGTTCTGTTTATCGTCCACCAGTTTCCTTAAGGCGGTCTTCAGCATGCTGTTAAACCTCTCTATAAGCCCATCCATTTGAGGGTGGTATAGGGAGGTGAAGATCTGCTTCACTCAAGTGTCTTGCACAGCCGGCCTAGGAGATTGGCCTGGAATGAGGAGCCTTGAACGGACAACAGCTCCTGGGGAATTCCAAATTTGGAAAGCAGCCCAACACCTGCATAGTGCGGAGGGGAACAGCCTCAGGGAACCGGGTAGCATAGTCCAGCAGGACCAAGATGTACCGATGCCCTCAGGGGGTGCAGGGTAAGGGCCCCACAAAGTCCATGGTGACACGCCTAAAGGGTTCTTGAATAACAGATAGGGGCTGGAGCGGTGCTTTGTGAGGTACTGCATTCAAGTACTTCTGACACCGAGGACAAGACTGGCAGAACTGGCGTACCTCCTGGTACACTGAGGGCCAGAGGAACCACTCTAGTATGTGGGTCATTTTGACGGTTCCTTGGTGGCCCTCCCAGGAGTGGTCATCCACTAGCTTGAGGACCTGAGGGTGGTATCCCTCAGGAACTAGGAGTTGCTGGCGTTCTTGGGGGTCCTGAGGCCTCTTTGTGACTCGATACCAAATTGCATTGCGTTTCTCAAACAGGGGGTATCTCTGGGCAACCCTTTCATTCACCACAACTCCCTCACTTACTGCCACCCTCCGACGTGGCTCTTCCAAAGAGGGGTCCGACTGCTGGGCCCTCCTGGCGCAGGCCCCAAGGTCGCCCTCTACTGGAGGCCCTCAAGATGTGAGGAGCATCCCTGCCCCGTCTTGGCAGGCAGGTAATCTGGATCTCTCTGCTTCTGGGTGCGGGGGAAGGAGGCAGGAGGGGCTGCAGACTGCCCCCCTCCTGACACCGTGCTATACCAGACCACTGTGAGTCCCCCAACATGTGTGTACCACAGCTCTGTACATAATCTCTACCTTGAAGTTTTTAGAGGGTGCAGATCACATGTTGAGAGCCTAAGTACGATTCTTAATATTAGAAGAGATCTTAGAGAAATACGTCAAGAATTCAGACTTGAAGTTCTCTAAATCTTATGTAAATCCTGATTAACTGCTGCTTTTTTCTACAAGCACAGAAAAAAAACATCTAACTCAGCTTGTAAGTGCCCCTTTGATAAAAAGCAAACTACCCACACACATCTGTCTTCTCCGGGAAGCAGATGCTTACTCAGGGAACTGTGAAAGGCATATTACCAATGTGGTCTCTTAGTGCCATCTACTGTACAGTCTGCAAAGCATGAAAAGCCTTAGTTGTCTACTTATTAATTGCAGCATGCCTCATTACTCTCAGGTTGTCCCAGTAACTTCAATGGGACTACAATCTACTGCACACTTATTCAGCCATAAGCTCCGGTGAACTCACTGGGATCAACTACCAAGTGACAGCACGTTTTTTAAAATACAGAACTCATTGAGGCTTAGGAGCTAAGCAGGGTCAGCCATGGTCAGTACTTGGATAGGAGACCACCAAGGCAGGCTGGGGTTGCTGTGCCAAGGAAGGCCACGGCAAACCACTTCTGCTTCTCTCTTGCTTGGATGGGGTTGCCATAAGTCAGCTGTGACTCGGCAACACATTCTTCCTTCTTCTCTGTGCCATGCCGTGTAAGTTGCTATGTTTTCCCCAACAATTTTTTTTTAAATGAAGCACGTGAATGGAATTCCCTATCGAGGAAGTCTGTTAGCAACCTGCTTATCCCACAGACTTGCGTGTAATTTCCCTTTTGATGGGGAAACAATCATGCACATGTGGACTATATCTGAAGCACCCACATCACATGTTACCTTAAACTTGCAAGGGAAAATTATTCTGCTGCTCCAACACACGGAGAGGATCCTGGGCCAAGCGTGTACTGCGAATCAGAACTCGGAAACCCCACTCAATACCGAGTTAAAGCAAAGCAAAGCACACACACACACACAAATTTGACTCTCTTAAAAAGTTTTTCTGTCAGAAATACATACATGTACACAGAGATTCTGCTCCCCTCGAAACAAAGAGCAGTCCAGATATCAATTTACAACATTTATAAAAAGGCACTGCTTGTTTAATATGAAAAAATCCACCTATAATGAAAGTGCTGATATGCCTGGACTTCTCCAAGACTCTAAGACCTCTTGTCATGATGGGAAAAGGGACAGATTTGGGCCACAGTCCAAACAAAAGTTAGTTAAGCTTTAGAGAGACTGCAATCCTATGCATAGTTGTCTGGGAGTAAGTTCCACTGAACTTGGTTACTTCAGATTAAACACATTTAGGATGGGGCTGCACATCCCACAGAAACCAACAAGTCACATTAGTAATAGCAACTGTGTCCCCTTAATTTCAAGATGGACTTAGGTGCAACTCTATTTCTCAGCACTGAGGCCACTTGTTTCATTATTATATAAAGGCATATATTCATATATTACACCTTTTTTATATCTGTGTCATTTTTGAAATTAGGAATAGTGTTTTGCAATGGGACGGTAACCATGTTTCCTTCGAAGCCAGCCCCCACCAGATTCAACAGGACTTACTCCCAAGTCAGGATGCATACAGTCCCGAGGATAAGGAACATCATTTCAACTTTTCTGAGAAGCTGTATGCTCTCAGAAGATTTCTTTTTTTAAAAAAATAAAATAAAAATAAAACACAAAAAGGTATTTAAAAAAAGACACAAAATGGTTTTATAACGTCAACCAACGGGGGCAAAACTAGGGGACAGTGGTAAAAAAACTCTGCCTTGACTAAGATTATGCGAATTGCAGCATTGATGCAGCAGGGCCGCGTTGCGTCGGCTTTGACCGCTCCTGTTTTCCTGCAACAGTTTAATAACCCCCCGGTTCCAGCTTCTATGATCCTAATGGATAAAATGTAGTCAAACGCTATCATGCATTTCTGTCGATATCCTTACGGTAACTCTCTGGAAAAGAAAGGAAACAAGGACAGACAAATATCAGAAACTTTTCACCAAAGCAGTCACTTCGCAGGAAGAGGCAGGGAAATGACAAAAAGTTTCCTTCATTTAATGCGATCGAGGACTGCTGAGGACCCAACCATAGACACAAGCTGACAAAGCCAATAAAACTGGTAGACTAATCCTAAAACATGAGAGCTGTAATTCAGAGGCCTTCACATGCAAGGGGTCCCCCGCTGAAGATTTGCAGCTAGCAAAGTGGGCTGTGGACAGATAATAATCATTCACAGGCTGCAAGGCCCCTGAAAATCATGGTACCTTGGCCCCACTAATTATTTCCCTGTCATGCAAAGGCCTGTGGCGAAGCATGTTTTGCACATTTTTGAGGCTCTAAAGAAACACCCAAGAAAGCTCCACTTGTACTTGTGGAGTTGGTGCTCTAAGACAACATCTGCTGTCTTGGACACATATTACATTAATTCCCTAAATAATCTACACTGGGCCAGTTCACATTTATGGTGGACTTTGTTGTACAAATAGATTCCCAGTCAAAATTGGAGTCAAAATGAGGAGGAAAATCTTGTGTTTAATTGCAATCAGACACGGAAAACAGTTAGGCCAGATAGCCCACCAAAATTGACTACTTTCTGAGCACAACCAGGAAATACATGAAGTTTTATACTTGAAATGACATCATCATAAAAATAATATTAAAAAGCATAATTGGTTACAAGAAAATTAAACATCATTTGAATAAAAGGTCCCTTATTGGTTAAATGTAAGGAAAGGTGCGTCTGTACAACAGTGTCAAGTGTTTACTTGACCTAACCTGAATAATATTGACCAAGGATTCTTCATACCCAAACAAAGGTGTTTTTCTCTGAAACGGAGCGAAAAATCCTTTTTGACCCAGACACTGCGAAGTTGTAACCTAAACAGTTAAAAAGCATGAACCTTATACCTCCTTCTGTACCAAAAGAATACTATTGTCTTGTCTACTAACGTCAGCTGGAAAAATACCCTGACCTACAAAGAAAGGCCTTCTATATAACAGGCCTTCATTACATCCTAATAAAATCTTATTAAGAATAAATCTATAAAACCAAAGAAATATGAATAATTATGAATAATCAAAAAAGGGGGGGAAATCGTCATAATCTCATCTATACTACAACTTCACACATATGTCTCGGAAGTGCCAGTTTGATAGCAGTGAGTGTGTGTGTGTATATGCAGCTCTTATGATTTCTGTGCTCATAAAACTTTTTAGGGGCTGCTGTGACTCACACAACTGTGTGTACAGCTAGTTCTCAAAATGGCACTTGTCAGAACCGCTGGCGAGGGGCCCAGTGGCCAGCAGCTTCCACATGTTCCTGAGGCACTCATCTGGAGGGGGCCCCCTGTACATAACCAGCTCCCCTGGTATATTTAATGTTGGTTACCCAAGGATACTCTCAGTTGTTCTCTTGGTAATAAAACTGCATTTATCACCAACATACTATTGGGAAACCTGGGTGGCAGAGTGATGAGAGTGTCAGAACAGGACTGGGGAAAATGGGGTGTGAGTCTCTGCCCTGCCAAGAAAGCTTGCCGTGTGACCTTGGGTCTGTCATATTCTCTCAGTCTCACAGGGATGTTGTGGTGAGGATTTATTTATTTATTTATTCAATTTATACCCCGCCCTCCCCGCGAACGGGCTCAGGGCGGCTTACAACTTGGCACTAGTTGCCGATAAAACCATATAAATCATTTTAAAACAATACAACACAGATAAAATCATAGAATAATAAGGTGCTAGTGATCACACATTCCATTGCTTGCAGTGGCATACTGAGGATGTTTACAGCTGATAAATTCCAGTTGTGGTCTTCCTGATCACTCGATGGAATGAGCCAGATGTTAAAGCTAAGGGCCGGGCTTCGTTGATGGTAACAGTGGGGGCGATACCTAGTTGAACGCCTGGTGGAAGAGCTCCATCTTGCCGGCCATGCGAAATTGCAAAAGATCCCGCAGGGGCCTGATCTCTTCTGGGAGCTCATTCCACCAGTAAGGAGCTGCCACTGAAAAGGCCCTGCCCTAGTCGCGGCGAGCCTGGCATCCTTGGGACCCAGGAGGGTCAATCAGTTCAGTGACCCCGACTGCAGTGCTCTCTGGGGTATATATGGGGAAAGGCGGTCCCTCAGGTATGTCGGACGCTGGCTATATAGGGCTTTAAAGGTAAGCACCAGCACCCTGAAGCGAATTCAGTATGCTATTGGCAGCCAGGGAAGAGCCTTCAGCGCAGGCTGGGTGTGCTCCCATCTAGGTAAGCCCAACAACAGCCTGGCTGCAGCATTCTGCACTAGCTGCAGCCTCCAGATTTGCGACAAGGGCAGCCCCATGTAGAGAGCGTTACAGTAGTCTAGTCTCGAAGTGACCATCGCATGGATCACTGTGGCCAGGTCGTTGCGGTCGAGGAAGGGCACCAACTGCCTAATCAGCCGGAGATGGTAAAACGCTGACTTAGTAGTGGCTGCTACCTGGGCCTCCATTGTTAAGGAGGAATCCAGGAGCACACCCAAACTCCTAACCTCCGGTGCTGGCACCAATGGTGCCCCACCAAAGGACGGGAGTGGGGTACCCACCTGCGCACGACCCCGACCCACACACAGGACCTCTGTCTTCACCAGATTCAGTTTCAGCCGACTTAGCCTGAGCCAACCAGCCACGGCCTGTAGCTCCCGGTCCAGATCTTCAGGACTGGAGTTCGACTGGCTGCCCAACATCAGATAGAGCTGGGTGTCATCAGCGTACTGGTGACATCCCAGCTCATACCTCCAGGCTATCTGGGCAAGGGGGTGCATATAGATGTTAAATATCATCGGGGAGAGCACTGCCCCTTGAGGCACTCCACACTCCAGCGGGTGCCTCTTGGACTGCTGCTCCCCTAGCGCCACCCTTTGTCCCCGACCTTGGAAAAGGGAAGCAAGCCATTGCAAGGCTACCCCCTGGATTCCCATGTCAGCGAGACGGTGCAGCAGCAATTGATGGTCAACCGTGTTGAACGCAGCCGACAGGTCCAATAACAACAGTACCATCAAACTGCCCCGATCCAGATGCCTCCGGAGATTGTCAGTCAGAGCGACCAGTGCTGTCTCCGTCCCGTGTGGATTAAGTGGAAGAGGAAAGAATGATGTGATAAGCTGCCTTGGGTTCCCATGAGGTTGAAAAGTGTGATATAAATGCAAAAATAAGTAGTGGTTATCTGAAAACCAGCGGGAACAAAAGGTACATAGTTCACTATAATGCATTTGCTCCTTCACTTTTGAAATTGGAAGCAGGAAAGATTGGATTGGGCTGCAAAAGGGAAGAGTATCTCTGGTGTGCAGAAACATATTCTCCCTTCCATAACCACTCATTTTCTCAGGTATTCTGCTTTTAAGGAGCATTAAAGAACATTACATGAGTGGAAGCGGGGGAACAGTGGGGAAGCTGTTGCACAGAAGAACCTCTCTGTGTACGTCTTTCTTTTCTATCCTTAGAGCTCTGATTAGGATACCCTAAAAGTTAAGAAGTGTTCAGACATATGTATCCCTCTGTAAAAAGCCTATGTGTATATGTTATAGTGAGATGTCTGCTATCTGACTGTGTTCACATGTGAACGATAACAACCCCAGACATTTTGTGGGTATCCAAAAGTTCAAACACACACCCCAATGAAATGATGCCAATAATCTAAGTGGGATTGTCAGTATTTTCTTACGTGTGTCTGAAAAGGAAGAAATATTTTGGAGCATCCCTAAAATTCATCTGGTATTGTCAACATCATAAGTGTTAACATCCAACACATTTTGGACATCCACATTACCATATACATGTCCAAGTGTCTATGATGTCAGGCGTACTATAAATCAGGACTTAGACTGTATTCTATGCATCTGTGTACATGAAACCTAATTGATAACATTGCCAAATAAGTCTTGCCCCTTTGGTGGTGGAAAGTGCCATCAAGTCACAGCCAACTTATGGCCACCTTATAGGGTTATCAAGGCAAGAGACAAACAGAGGTAGTTTACCATTGCCTGCCTCTGTGTAGCAACCTTGGACTCCCTTGGTAGTCTCCCATTCAGATATTAACCAGGGCTGACCCTACTAATGATGTGATTGGGCTAGCCCTTGCTTTCCGTGGCACAGATATAAATAACATCATCAGGTACATAATATCCCATTAAGCCTCTGTTAAAGGGCCAGGATATTTTTTTCTCTGGACAAATGGCAACCTTACTATTCAAACAGCACTGGGTAATCTTAAACTGAGATTTATTTAAAATTGAACACGTGCAATTCAGTACTGGTCTTTTGCTCCCCCTCCCTGCTACTCCGAGATGGAATGCCCAACTGGAATTCAGATATAAATAGTTCAAACTCCTTTACCTTAAAGTGCAACCACCTGTTCATCATACCCACCTGAAACTCCTTGATGAATGTTAAGAAGTAGAAAACAAAACCAAAGGCTACTATCCATTCGCAGACTGCGCTCACAAAATGATACATGTAATCCTAACAGAAAAGGAGAAACAGGAGAAATAATAAAGATAAAATACTACCAATCTGAAATGGCAAACAAAAGGTGAGTCACACAGATACTTAATATAGGCCAGGAACACCCTTGTAGGAGAGGTTTTTTAATTTTGAAGAACTTAATTTCTTGTTTCTTTTTCTCTATTTAAATCATTAAAGAGTAAGCTTCTTAGAGTAATAAAAACCTTTACAAAAAGAATGAAGATGATACAATAACACTTCCTTAACTGTTTCCAAATGGGGGCAGGAAAAGCCACCTTCCCTATGGAAGCAGCAGCAAGTGGGGTGCAGGCATTGTGGGGGGGGATAGTATCCACATGCCCCACACTGCTTGCTGCTCTCCCCACCTCCCCACCGCCTCGCCTTCATGTCGGAGCACCAGCAGCAATGGTCCCCTTAGCTGCACAAAGCTGGTGGGTCACAAACTGTAGAGGCAGCTTTGCATACGGAGAAGAAGCAGAGTAAATACAGGAATGCATGCAGTTGCTTGATGGTGAGACACCCACAGATCTAGTTCAAGAGATGTTGGTGCCAAACCCTAACCCTAACCCTAACCCTAACCCTAACCCTAACCCTTTCCTTATGGAGATGTATGGAGTGGGGAATATCTCTGCAATTAAATGGGCTGGAGACTTCGTTTTTTTAAATGAGAGCTGGGAACTCAAAGAACCTGATGCATATTTTGGTATAATGGCATAATGCTATTAAATTGCCAATTAAAAAAAAAAAACCTACCAGGGAAACCTGCTGTGTGGAAGCCCTGTCACCACCACTGTACTGTCTTAGCAGCCATAGCAGCAGCAGGGAAACTACTCGAGCCTTTGTCCCCATGTAGAAAACACCACAAAGGTGAAAAGTCTTGCTTTACTTGCTGATCTAAAAAGCAGTAGGCAAGCTGATGGAATAAGTAAGCAGGACAGCAGGGGAAAGATGGGATGAATACACCTTTGTTGGTCTTAAAGGTGCCATTGGACTCTAAATTTGTTCCACTGCTTCAGACTAACATGGCTGATTACCTGGATCTAAAATTAGCCGAATTAATTGGGGGACTACATCCCCCTTCATCCAGTAATTGTTACACTACTGCACATGCACCCAGGTTGCTTGCTTCAAAAACAAGCAAGCAGATTCTCAGTTTAACCCGTCACTGGCTTGGTTCTTCCATCTCTGGGCAGGGATATTTCCACCAGTTCTGTACCCCACACACACTGCAGATCCACACTTTGTCCCATGCTGTTCTCGAGTGTCTGCTGACCCCCAAGGAACAGAACTTCGGGGTTCTCAGTGAGCTGCAGCGGTACAAGGAAGTGGAAAGTCCCATTCCACAAATTCCGTTCTGCAAGTGAATCTCACGGGATACAGGCCACTAATATTAACTTGTCTGGATGTGAAATGTTCCTTCTCAGTTGAGAGACATTTATATGACCATAACAAAACTGCACAGCTGCTTTCATCAGCTATCTAAATTCAAAATGGCTCCTGTCCTGAGTAACCTATGTGTAATCATGTAATCAGCTTGCTGAAAGAACCTCTCTGTAGCTTCCAGGTCACCAGTAAGTTTTATTATCACCTGCTCTGCACAGCTAACATTACATAGGACTGAGTGCTATAGCTAACTTGCAGAAGGATTAAAATTTTTACCTAGTGAGGTTTTACCTTTTCACCTGGATTCCAATCTATTTTTGTTATGGAAATTAGTGAAGCGCATGCAATCACTGGAGAAGCAGACGTTAAAGAAAACAGTTATGGTAATACTTCACCTCTCCCCACTGCACTGCATCTTTCTGAAATCATGAAGGCAATATATATGTTCTTCATATAAGGGAATGGAATAGTCAGAAAGGCTCTAACATTTGAACACAGTGTGAATTATAAACATGTTCGTCACTACCACATGATTCTACAGCCAGTTCTGCATTTATGCAATCATGGATGTTCAGTGGACTATAATGCCAGGAAGTTACCCAAATGAGAGAAACATCGTCAGCAATCTACCCAGATTATGAAATATCTCAAGATTATTTCTCCAGCCATGGGTTTTTAAATTCAACAACAGATTGCTGAGTATTCTTATTTTTAAGAAGTTAAAGTTCTCTAAACTTACATGTACTGAAAAGTGGCAAGTAAAATGCTACTTACTCCAGGACCTTTCATGACTATCTAATCTATAAACCACATCAATATATCTCATTCTCAATGTGGCCAAATCTGTGGATATTTAAATCTAGAGAATGCAACCATGAACAGACAAGATGGATCTTTTGACAGACTTCGGAAAAGCCCTAGGTTGTGGTCTTAAAAAAACCCATGGGGGTTAAAATGCCACAAATTAAGAGACGCAGTGCCAGTAGCTTTAAGAAACATATGCCCTCAGTGGCTGTTGCTATATAACCACAATAGTACTGCCAGCTGAAGCCTTGGTTTCTGAAAGTAAAAGGCAGGGGGAGGGGACAGGCCCTTTCCAGGGCTGGTTTGGCCTTTGAGGGGAAATCAGGGCTAGGCCTGGCGGCAACCAATGGGCCACTAGATACCATACAAGTTCTGTTACTCCCCCGGGCCTGGCTGCTTGCTAGTTGCTACTGTTCAATAGCAGCCACCCCACGAAAGCTAGTGTGGTGTAACGGTTAGAGTTCCAAATTAGGATTTGAGAAATCCAAATTCTACTCCTCACTGCCATGGATTCTTGCTGGGTGACCCCATGACAGTCAAACTCTCTCATCATAAGCTGCTTCACAGGGTAAGCTAAAATGGAAGAGAATGATGTAAGCTCCTTTGGGTTCCAATGTGGAAAAAGGTGGGGATGAAGTAAATAAAGACAGCTGAAGATAAAAGATAGGTCAGTTGATGGAGGGGAAGGAGAGAAGAAGGGAAAGGTGAGAATATGGGGGTTGCCAGGAGGGAAATAGTGTGGGGAGGGCAATATGAGGTGTTTCCTGCCAGTTCTTGCAGGTTTCCCACCATGCAACTGGGCCTGGTAGCCAGCACTGTACAACTTGGCCAGAGTTTTCCCGGATAGAAGCTGCTAGCAAAAAGAAAGGAGGGGAAGTTGAAGAAAGCGGGGCAGATAAAGGTAGGCTGGCTGGTGAGAGGTGGGAAGGAGAGAAGGAAGCAGGAAAAGGGGAGACGCTATATAGGCTTTCAGGGAAAGGAAAGAGGAAATATTGGGGAGGCGAAAACCACATGCCCCCTGCAAGTCCTGGAGGGCTCCTTGCTTGTAATTTTTAATTCCCAGAAGCCAAAATTCTGTCCCCATAAATGCTTTTAATGTCACTGATACATGCTGCTGTATATGCAGGCATGATGCCCACACAATTTTGCTTCCTTCCAGGAGACTTATATTTGCATGCCATAGCAGATTTCATCCTTGCTAGCCTGACTTCAGAATTGCTACAGTACATACTAAATGTATGAATTTCTTTTGAGGAGTACATTTCTACATCCTCCTCTTTCCTGCAGAAAACAGACTGTTCTTCAAGCTGATTTCTGGATTCTCTGGAAGGTTTACATGAGCCAAGTATTTCTGAAATCATTATCAATGTGGGGAATTTTATGGTTCTTTCTCCCAAACCAACATCTTTACAGCATAATCCTATGCATGTCTACTCAGAAGTAAGTCCCATTATGTTCAGTGACACTTACTTCCAGATAAGGGTGCACAGGATTGCAGTCAATGACTATGTTTACAAATTCCCAGTCTCACATTACTAAAGCATTATGGCAAGAAATCTGGAAAACTCCTGTTTTCCAAACAGTTTGCTTTAACTTTAAGGAAGATGAAATACAGGGGATTAAACATGTTTCATACATAGTAAAAACATGACAACAGCTGAACTCAAGATGAATGGGAGTTGTCATTAAGCTATGTTATTAATGGTCTAACAATATGAGAATATGAGAACAATTGTGTAATTAGCATACAATAACACTCGAAAAAGGATACTGGGGATGGCAGCTACAAAGGCCATTAGAGAAAGGGCCAGTCGTATGTGACATATACAAAGAGTGCTCCACTGAGGACGTGACTTGTAAGAGATGACAGTCTGAAGGATAATGTACAGAACGCCAGATAGAAAAGCCACAAGGGCTCCTCCGTCGTGGACAGCAGGTACCGCTAGCTCCTGAAAAGACAATTGGGAAATAGTTACTTACTAATGCACACCAAAACGAGACTGGGACTGTGGCAAACACAGGGCTAAACTGCAAGGTTACTACCAGTCTTAACATAAAGAGGTTATAAATTTAACAAGCAAGTTGATGGTGTAGGTTTCAGAGATATCCCATATCTGACGCAATGATTCTCCCCTGAGTTCCTCCAACAAGGATTGCTGCCTTTTGGAACAATAAAAATGGGGGGGGGGGGAAAAACACTTTTTATCTTCAGCTGTGGGTAATCCACATATAAAAAAATCAGTGGTAGCAGACTCTATATCCTACAATGGCAGTACAGTTGCCACCTTTGGACATGAGAAGCATAAGAACAAGCGTTGAAAGATGAGGTGCACGCATGCATGCTGCAGAACTGTATTAATTGAACATGACCAAATAAACACACAGATCAACTAAGCCCTGTGCAGATGTGAGATTAACTTTCTAAGGATCAATGGTAACAGAGCTAATCAGAAATACTCAACAGGGCATTTTGCATGAATTCTAGAAACTGGAACTTAGTTTCATGGTAGCTGAGCAGAAATTTGGAGTGAATGCCACATCTGACCTAAAAAACTGGTCCCAACAAGTAATCGGGAAACTTCTTTGGAAAGAAAGGGCAAATGATTTCTTTCTTTTTAAAAATTTTTTATTACAAGGGGTACAGAAAAAAAGGAGGAATGGGGAAAAACAGAAAGAAAATATAATTACCAAAAAACCCAGTGTGAGGGCAATTTTACAGAAATTAAGGACATTCCTTTCTCAATATATATAAAAATTATTTATTTAAGTTGTACCCTGCCCTCCCTGCCGAGGCAGGCTCAGGGCGGCTTACATAATATATATACAGGTAAAGGTAAAGGTTTCCTTGCTTGAAAGCCAGTCGAGTCTGACTCTAGGGTTGGTGTTCATCTCCATTTCAAAGCCGAAGAGCCAGCGCTGTCTGAAGACGTTTCAGTGATCATGTGGCTGGCATGACTAAACACCAAGGCGCACAGAACGCTGTTACCTTCCCACCGAAGTGGTACCTATTTATCTACTTGCAATTTCTTGCTTTCGAACTGCTAGGTTGGCAGGATATATATGTATACATTAAAAAGTATATGGTATAACAGCTTAACAAATGTTTAACAAGATATATATGGTGTAATGGCATAAGAATATAGATTAAAAGGGCAAATGATTTCTTATTTATCTTATTTGTTTCGGCTTTCATTCACATGTAGGGATTTTCGAAAAAAAACCCGTTCATTTAAGGACCATTTCTCTATTCCTCTCAGGATTACTTTGGGACGATGTTTATACAAGAAATCTAAACCAGTTTTATTGCACTCCCTGCTCCTCACATTCCAAGAATATTAAGAGCTCCATAGCAGTATTTCCAAAACAGAATAACTGCAAAGGATCCTTGGGGCAACCCCAGTAGAGCAACAAGTTTAAATATGTAGATGAATTAATTTCTTTTATCTCAAATAATAATTTAAATATCTGAACTTGGCCAGCAACAAGCTGCTTCCTGCATGTAGCTGTATCATTAGTTAATCTTGGTTTTATTTACAAGAAATGTAGTTCTGCTTATTTCATGATTTGTGACTGAGTTTATACAACAGTTCATACTTTGTTTTTGGAGACAGCTCAAAAGAGAACACATATTTACAGATTATTCATTCCTGCTCTAAATGTCAACCAAATCCAACTGTATTTTGCTTTCTTCATGACCTCTTACAAACGGTTCCAGTCATTCTAATAAAGAAGCTTTCTGTAGCCTTGCTATTCAAGACGGAATATACAATTATAGCAGGTTATGCATGTTAACTATTCGAACAAGAAATTATTGATGTTCTTGTCTGAAAGCTTTTCTCAGCTCCCAACCCCCAAAGCATTACATCAATTACCCTGTACTTTGGTGACATATTAAACCATTGGAATACTTCGGATTAGGCAAGAAAATCTCTCGGGGGGAAACAACCACAGGAATCATAAGTTCTTGTAAGATGCACAGCCTTCAGATAAGTCAAAGTTCCATTTTTAGAGAAGAATGAAAACTAGTAACCATAATGTAATTGCAGACTGCAACCAGTCATTTAAACATGCTATCTGGCTGCTTTGAGCAAATTATTTCATAAGAAAACGATGCTCCATGAGATACAGTTCCTCCCTCACCTTAAGGAAAAAAAATTCAAATGGATTTCTTAAGATAGTTTCTGCAACACTATCACTGACTGACCCAGGAACAGAGTAGAAACTGCCCAGTAATTGGTTTGGATCACTGTTGTTCCTCATTCCCGAGCTCATGTTGTGTTTTAGAACAGATATCTCCAGGCAGAAGGGACTGAAAAGCAATCAGGAAGCTTTGATGTATTAGGCTTTCCCTTCCTGCCTCAAAACCATCCACGTAACTCCAGCACAAACAAAACAACACGGAAGAGGAATGACATTTTGTTTGCCATCACACATTTTATGCCAATTGAACAAAATTAGTGCTTGTAGATTAGCCATGGATTTGTGCTTAAAGTTTTTGGCTTTCTAAATCAGATGATGCGACTTCAGTTCCTCACTTTTTAGCCTTTCTCTGAGGAACTTCTCCATCTGTACAGTGGGAGCAATAGCCTCATTTTCTCTCCTTTTCTACTTGACATGTAAACTTTTGCACAGGTCCACATGCCAATAAACATTTAAGACTGGACTCCACTAAGCATGGATTTTAAAGAAAATAAAAGAAAATGGTAGAACGTGACAGAAGGGAAGGAGGATTCTACCTGTATTCCTGCTAATTTCATACATAGCTGTGCATTAATTACTAAAGAAAACTTATTCTAGTAACATGTTCTTCACCGATACATAAATGTTTTACTGAAATGTTTTACTACAATTAAATTTAGTCCTTGTTCAGGAATCAGCTGCCAATTCTAACCCAACAGCCAGAAGTCTACTGGCGGTGGTGGAAAGTGCCAAGTCACAGCTGACTTATGGCGCCCTCTGGTGGTGTTTTCAAGGAGAGAGATGTTCAAAGGTGGTTTGCCATTGCCCGCCTCTGTGTAACGACCTTGGATTTCCTTGGTGGTCTTCCATCCAGGGCCAACTCTACACAGCTTCCAAGATCTGAGGAGACTGGGCTATCCAGGACCATAAACCTGTCACACTGCATCATTTCTAAGGGCCAAAGCAGATGTAACGAAGATCACAGACCTCCATTAATCTGTAAAACATAAATAGCAACCACACTCAGTCCTGGTCTGGATTAGGGCTACATGGGGAGGAGAGACAGGACTTAACCATTCAGTGCCCCCCTCCCGCTATTAGCACTTGAAAGGAAAGAAGGGATTTTTTTAGGTCCAGTCTTTTTATGTGGGGCTGCTTGGGAAAGATGGCTTGGAAATGTCTGTTTCACATAGAAAGTATAGAGACCACAATATGCAGGTCTTGAAATAATAGTTACCATTAATGTTTCTGGGCATAATGCAAAGCACAGGTACTCTGGAACAGCCTTGGTTTGGGAGGAGGAAGAGGAAGAGGAAGAAGAGGAAGAGGAGGAGGAAGAAGAAGAAGAGGAGGAAGAGGAGGAGGAGGAGGAAGAGGAAGAAGAAGAGGAGGAGGAGGAGATTGGATTTATACCCCGCCCTTCACTTGAAGTCACAGAGCGGCTTACAAACTCCTTTCCCTTCCCCCCTCCCCACAACACACACCCTGTGAGGTGGGTGGGGCTGAGAGAACTCTGACACAAACTGCTCTTTCAGGAACAGCTGTGCCAGAGTTTGTGACTGACCCAAGGTCACATCAGCAGGTGCAAGTGGAGGAGTGGGGAATCAAACCCGGTTCTCCCAGATTAGAGTCCGCGCACTTAACCACTACACCAAATTGGCTCTCAAGCTTCTTCACTTCTTCAATTTTATTCTGTGGAGCTCGGGGCAGCGCATGTGTCCCTCTCCCCTGAATTTTGTTCACAAAACAATCTTGCAGTTAAATGAGGTTGAAGGGCCTTCCACACGCACAACTTATTACCACTTTTCTCAACAGTCAGTTTTCTAACCTTTGGAATAGAGCACAGGGGAGCTACGTGTCTTCTGTCCCTACGCATTTTTCATGTTGCTGCAGCAGTTTATTTTCTTACACGCGTGTTTTTAAAAAAATAAGGATTTTTGAGCAAGGGTGTTTTTGTCAACACTAACATCACAGTGGCAACCCCTCCTTTTTTGCTTTTTCTTGCGCATGTGCCAGAAGGCTTCACATGTGCATGTGTGAGAATTACCATAATGTTCCTGTAGAAAAGTGCCTTCCACTCAAAGGTCCACACCAATATTTGAACATTTGAAGCTGCAATTTGGGTTTTAAACGTTTTCCTGTCAACAAATAGCAGGTGGAGAGAGGCCAATTGTTCCCATCTAGTCAATTGCTTTCAAGAGGTAAATGGCCAAGAACAATGAGGAGGGGCTGGTGAGGCTCCTCTGCAACAGTCCCCACCAGAATAGAAAGTGATAACACATACCCCCCACCCCTTTAAAAAATCAAATTCCCATTTAAAACATAGTGGGGGGGGCACTGGAGAAAGCCTGGCGCACTGTGGTTGCACCTCAACTTTAATCCGGTGTTCCTTGTGCTGGGGAATGTCAATCACATATCCCCTGGTAACTGGGTGGGGCATGCGATCACCCCATTGCCAATTGTCCAGACTTGGCTGCCTTTTTTTCTGAAAAGTGTCCCGTGCCCGCATGCACATAAGTGTAATCAATCAATCAATCACTTTATTACAACAGTCAGTGACCAGCAGTACAGTTTGATTGAGAAATGCAAAAGCCAGCAACCAGTAATACAGTTGGGTTGAAAAATTTTTAAAGAGATAAAATTAAGTCTTAAAAACATACAAAACCGTGCCAAATAACTACAAAGTCATGCCGCCAAAAGGGATTTTTGATGCTTGTAAACCTGAGCACAGAATCTAGCTACCTGTTGAGTAGTCTGGCGGTTTCTATCTGGCAGGAGATAATCAAGCTTGATTTTATTTGATCTCCCAGGAAATATTTCTTGTTGTTGTTCAGTCGCACAGTCGAGTCTGACTCTTTGCGACCCCATGGACCAGATCACGCCAGGCCTTCCTGTCTTCCGCCGTCCTCTGAAGTTGGCTCAATTTCATGTTCATTGCATCTATGACACTGTCTAGCCATCTC
>NW_015173740.1:213425-237441 GCF_001447785.1 Gekko japonicus
TTGTTGAACATAACTACATAGCATTAACAATTGATAGTACACTTCTATCGGTTAGTTGTTAGTACTTCTTATTGATAGGACTAATAACTGTGTAAGAGCGATGTACCGTCCTATTGCCCCTCTTGTCACTGCGTGCGTCTCATAGGTGTAGCCACCCATGATAAGCTATGTTACTTGGTAGAGTACCTTTCCTTGCCAGATATTGTAATATCGGTGACCATAATTTCACATATCTAGTGTGTGCTGCTGTGCCTGTCTGTTGTGTTCGATATATTGCGTCCGAAATTTTGGCCATAACGAATTGTTGCCACAGCTTGTCATGCCATCTTGCCACGGAGGGTGCGGAGGGTGATTTCCATCCTTCTGCTATAGTCAACTTAGCTGTTGCTAGCAGTATCGAAATGGTCTCCCCCTTCCTATCAACTAGCGACCCGTCCCATTTGTGTAGAAGCATGGTTTCCGGTTTAAACTCCATTTCTTGTGACGTTATCTCCTTAATCTGGTTCATCACTTCTTTCCAGAATGAGTTAATAATTGGGCAATTCCACCAGCAGTGGAGGTATGTGCCCTCTTGTCCGCACTTCTTCCAGCATCCGGGGTCATTATTCGCATTCATCTTGTGTAACTGTTTAGGGGTTAAGTACCACCTTGACACTAATTTGAAATTTTGCAACCGTATATTATATATTGGCGAGGTGTTAACAGCGGAAGACCAAATACATTCCCAATCTGAGTCCTGCCACTGGACATTCAACTCTTCTTCCCAACGGAGTTGATGTTTTAATTTGGGTCGGTTCTCTGTTCTTATAACAGCTTTGTATACTATTGACAGGATTCCTTTGTGTGAGTTCGGGTAGTTTTTTATTGTTTTTTCCAGGGGGGTTAGTTCCCTCTTGAAAGTGCCCAAGTTCGTCAGACATTCAATTAGATTTTTTAACTGAAGGTACTGACACCATTGTGTTTGGCTCCCAATTTTTGTGTCGAAGTATATTTTATCTAACATCTTACCCTGGTGCGTGAGGTCTATCGGTCTCCTGAAGCCCGCTCTTGTCCAGGTTTCAAAGGCCCCTTGTGTTTTACCTGGCGGGAACCAAGGTTGATTGGTGAACACCGACATTTGTGAAATTCCTTCTGGCATGAGCTTCTTCTCCCGATCCCATATCTGGATCGCTGTCTTCAGCAGGGCATTAGATTTTAACGACTTTGGTCTTTGGTTTGGCGCTATCCAGAAAACTTCATGCAGCTCAAAAGGTCTTGTATACCATTCTTCTATTTTCATCCACGCTGTTTGCTGATCCGCTTGTAACATCCTTACTATTTGAGAGAGAACTGTCGCTTTATGATACGCCCGTAATAGGGGGAAATCCAGACCTCCTAGTTTGGCAGGGCGATGAAGAATGTTCTGGTTTAATCTTGACTTTTTCCCTTCCCAAAGAAATCGTGTCAATGAGTTCTGCCAAGTCTGTAAGTCTTTGTTCGTAATATGGATTGGCAAAGTTCGGAAAAGGAATAAGAATTGTGGTAGAGCGAAGCACTTTATAAGATGTAATCTGTCCGCTATCGTTAGTTGTAACTTATTCCATTTTTCCATGTCCGCTTTTATCTTGTTGTAAATTCTATGATAGTTATGTTTCAAAAGGTCCTTTATGTTCAAAGGTATGTATACTCCTAAATGTCGCCAACTTTCCTGGACCCATTTGAAACTGAATGAGCTTTTAAATCTTGTTTCTGTTGACTTTTTCAATTTGATGGGATATATTTCAGATTTGGACAAGTTAACCTGCAGGCCTGAAATGCTAGCGAAGGATGTTAATACGCTCTGGATCACTTGCACTGAGCGCACTGGATCAGTAATATACAGGGTTAGGTCATCTGCATATAGATTCACCTTATGTTCCTGATCCCCTATCTTGAAACCCCTAAATTCGTCAGCCTTCCTCAGTTCTTCAGCAAGAGGTTCTATCGCTAGCGCAAATATTAACGGGGACAAGGGGCAACCCTGTCTGGTACCTCTTGAGAGAATAACATCATTCGAGCTGTATCCATTCACCCTCACTTTGGCTTTATTTTTGAGGTAAAGAGTCTCTAAAGCCTTGAGAAAGTTGTTGCCAAATCCCAATTTCCTGACCAGTGCCAGAACGTAAGGAATTTCGACCGAGTCGAACGCTTTCTCAAAGTCCAATGCTAATATCAGAGATTCCGCTCGACTGGATCTTCCGTGTGTGATAATATCCAGGGTTCTGCGGATATTATCTGATATTTGCCTATTGGGGATAAAGCCTGTCTGGTCTGCATTAATATACACTGTGATGAACTGTTTTACTCTGTTGGCGAGAATTGTAGTGAAGATTTTGTTATCATGATTTAACAAGGTTATGGGTCTGTATGATGCCGGGTTTGTCGGGTCTCTGTTTTCTTTATGTATTACCGAGATGGTTCCGTCCGTCCAGGAACTTGGCATGCTTCCATTCAGTAGGATGTTATTGCATGCATTCACCAAGTGTTTCGCTAAGATCTCATTAAATGTTTTATAAAATTCTGACGGTATCCCATCAGGGCCTGTGGCTTTGTTGGTCTTGAGTTGCTTTATCGTATCTGACACCTCTTGAAGATTCACCGGCGAGTCCAGTAGTTCTTTATGCTCCTGGTCTAACAACGGTAGTGATGGAATTGATTGTAAGTACTGCGCAATCAGCCCCTCTTGCGGTTTTTTACTGTCGTATAACGTAGCATAGTACTCTGCAAAGTTATTCGCTATCTCTTGGGCCGAATAATCAAGGGTACCCACTCTGTTCCTTAGTGCCCCAACAAAGGTCGATTTCCGCTTCTCCTTCACCCTCCACGCCAGTATTTTTAGGTTCTTTGGAGAACGTTGCCAGACTTTCTGCTTTAAGTATATTAAATTTTTTTGTATTTGTGTAATTTCCAGATTCTCCAGGGCCTTACGTTCTGCTAACAGTTTTTGGTATACCTTGTTACTGCCTGTTGATTTATGTTTCCCCTCTAGGTACTCAATTTTATCTAACGCCTCCTTCTTTAAATGATTTTTCTCTTTTCTCAATCTAGATGTAATCGCAATCATCGATCCTCGCATGACCGCCTTCATCGTATCCCAGAGTAAACCCGGGGTGATCTCCTCCGAAGCATTTTCCGCGAAGAAGTTTGTTATGTCTTTTCTCAGTGTCTCCTTAGCTTTCCCATTGAATAAAATGTTTCTGTCCATTGACCATATAGACCTCGGAGTGTTTTTCTGTGCCAGATCTATTCTACCCTCAATCCAAGAGTGATCCGTTAAGTGTCTCGACTTAATTTCTATTTCTTTCACTTGCGATAGTAATGTTTGGGAGGTCAGTATATAGTCTATCCTCGTGTATACCTGGTGTCGGGCGGCGTAGAAAGTGTAGTCCCTCTCATCCGGGTGCAGTAGCCTCCACGTATCATGCAGATGGTATCTCGCTAACACTTGACCGAGTCTGTCATTTGCCGGAGCGTTATGCTTCTTCCTGTTCCTTTTGTTCCACATCCTGTCCAACTGGTTGTTTGCTATATAGTTCAAGTCTGCACCTATTATTAGATGGCCTTCTTTAAATTGTGTCAGCTCTGCCAAAACTGCATCTAAGAATGGGATCTGCATTTTATTAGGAGCATAGAGAGAAGCCAGTGTAATTTTAGAACCTTCTAGCTTGCCCTTCACGAATAGATACCTACCGAGTGGGTCCCTGACTGCCGCTTCTTGCACAAAATTGATGTTTTTCTTTATCATGATTGCCACTCCTCTCGACTTTGAGGACCCGCAGGCTTGTAGCTGAATTGGGTATAAGGGGTTCTTCAACAGGCACTCCTTGTCCGATTTAGAGTGTGTTTCCTGGAGAAAAAATAAATCTGGCGTAGTTCTTCTCAGATGTTGGTTAACTCTCTTTCTCTTAATGGCGTTGTTCAAGCCCCTAATGTTTACCGTGCTTACTTTCATCCTGATCAGCCTTGTGCCTTCTGTAAAAGTTCTGTCACTATAAAATTCTGGTAATGTCCCGTGTCTACTCGTCCCCTTATGGAAGACCCTTCCGTGCTCTGAGAGTCCAGATGTAACAATGCCTCACGGTCCTACATGTCCTTCTTTGGTTGCACTGTCTTGAGTTAATTATTCTGCTACAAATCTCAATTAGATTAGGTAATTAAATCAAAATAGCAGTAACAAACAATGAATAATAAGGATAGAGCACCAACTTCCGTACTCACTAGAAACCAATCTCTATGTCAAACAACTGTAATAAGTCCTATCAAATAAGAAACAATTCTTTAGAGTGCTACAACTGTGAGGTCAGATCCTCTACGCTTAGGGTCCAGCTTTTAACTGATGTGATCTATAACTCTAACTTTAAAAATTCAACTTTATTTAACGTTTAAAAAACTACCTATGTGACTTTTGTCTCCCCCTCCCCCCCCAGCCCTCCCACCCCTCCTCCCTCCCTTTTGTAGTCCCTCCCCTCTACCGTTACAGCGCAAGTTTCGTTTTTTATTATTTTAATCCGGGTGTCGTGCCCTGGCTCACTGACTTACCACTCCCCCCCTCCTCTGCGGGCAGGCTCAGTAAACCCCAGCCGACTCTACCTAAAAGGAGACGCTACCATGCCCGCGCCTCTCCCCCCCCCAGTTCAGAGTGTGATTTAAGCGACTCTTGTTTCTTTAGATCTGGAGATAATTTTGCTGATTTTCTTCTTCCTCTTTTGGCGGCTTTACTCAGTGGGTGGAGCATCCGCGATGTCATCCTGGTCTTCTGACTCCCTTTGGCGAATGGGGATCTTGGTGCTCCTTTCCGGCATGTCTGACTGCAATCTGTAGCGTTTCTGTGACCTGCGGTTATCTGACTCCTCCGTGACTCCTAGAGCCTGTAGCAGTTTCCCTCCTGTTTCTTCGTCTGAGGCTTGCAACGTTTTCCCTTGGAAAGCCACATGTAATCTCCCCGTAGGTAGCCATTTATACCTTATTCCTTTTGCGTTGAGTTTGGATGTAATTGATTTCAGCTTGTACCTAATGGCTAGAGCTTCCTGTGGAACGTCGGGGTATACGGCTATGCGTATATTTTTAAAAAGCAGGGCTCCGTTAGTTTTAGTCTCTTTTAAAATCATGCCTCGCGTCTCCCAGTTAACAAATTGTACCAGGATGTCCCTGGGTACTCTTTTTTTGGGGTTATTTGGGGCCCCGAGCCTGTATGCTTTGTTGATTTCCATTACCAGGGGTGGGTCGGCGATCACTGACTTCTGCAGCCAATCTCTCATAAATTTACTTAGACTAGTGGACTCCTCCGCCCCCTCCGGCATCCCTCTAAATTTCAAGTTCAATTGTTTGCTTTGAGTTTCAAGTACCATCAGGCGATCTCTTATTTCTGTCTCTGACTTGCGCAAGTCCATTACCTCCGTCTTTACAGTCGAACTTATTTTCAGAGCTGTTTCTGCCGTTTGCGTTGTGATGTTTAGTGCCGATTGTATTTCTAGTAACTGTTCTTTTATCGGCTGCATGGAGAATGTTATTTTCTCTCCAATCCTAAACTCCATTTTTTCTAAGATATCTGGGAGATCTTGAATGCTGAAGTTTGGGTTTGTCATTTTCGCTACTGAACCTCCGTCCGCCATTGTTAATGCCGCTGCGGCCGAGGCTTTCGGTCCAAAACTGAATTTCGCGTTGTTTTGGTTTGAGTTTGCCGCTACTTTTGCTGACTGTTTCGATGTGCTTGCTGATGAGTCGCCGGTTTTCCCCATTATTCTCGCTGAAATACGAATCGCTTCACTGGTTGGTATAGAGGGGTCGAGGAGATTTGCGGAGCGACGGTTTTAGGCTGCCATTACCAACGGCACCGCCGCGCGACTCCCATATCTGAGGTTGTTGATCTTTTCCCCAGCAATCTTAAGTCCCGCTTGTGATTCATCCAGGCCAGCATTTTGCATGATGTACTCTGCATATATATTAAATAAGCAAGGCGACAATATACATCCTTGTCGTACACCTTTTCCTATGCTAAACCAATCAGTTGTTCCATATCCGGTTCTAACTGTCGCTTCTTGGCCCTTATACAGGTTTCTCAAGAGACATGTGAGGTGGTCTGGTCCTCCCATCTCTTTAAGGCCCTGCCATAGTTTGTTGTGATCCACAGAGTCAAAGGCTTTAGCATAGTCAATGAAGCAGAAGTAGTTGTTTTTCTGGTACTCTCTTGCTTTCTCCATAATCCAGCGGATGTTGGCAATTTGATCTCTAGTTCCTCTACCTCTTCGAAACCCAGCTTGTACTTCTGGCAGTTCTCTATCCACGTACTGTTGAAGCCTAGCTTGTAGGATCTTGAGCATGACCTTGCTAGCGTGTGATATGAGTGCAATTGTGCGATAGTTTGAACATTCCTTGGCATTGCCCTTCTTTGGGATTGTAATGTATACTGACCTTTTCCAATCCTGTGGCCACTGTTGCGTCTTCCAAATTTGCTGGCAAATTGAGTGCAGCACTTTAACAGCATCATCTTTTAAGACTTTGAATAGCTCAGCTGGGATACCATCACCTCCACTAGCTTTGTTGTTTCTAGCAGTGGGCTAATACTTCCGATTAACATAAGAACATAAGAGACGCCAATGTTGGATCAGGCCTGAATCCTGTGCAGACTGAATAGGCAGATTGTTCCACTGAATTAGATTCTGTTGAAGCTCTTCTGATATACAGTCTTCAGGTAGTCTGTCTTTTGCCCTTAACGTTTCATGGTTTTGATGTTTTTTCAATAAAGGCAATATGACTAGATTATTAAAAACACGAACAGGGAAAATTCCTTTGGTTTGCAAGAAAAATTTATGATGGAGCAATAGAGTAGGAATCCTTGAGCTTTCAAATGATAGCGTGATTCTCTTTGATTGATTCAAACTATAAGTTACTCAATATGAATTAAGTCTATAGAAGATGGTCTCATGTTGAGGAGGGTACTTAGATGGTTTCTCTTCAGATCGCATAAGTGTAATCTTCTGGTTGGCAGGGACGCCTAAGATGGGAATGCATAGATGCTTATGTGCACTTTGCTTACTGTGCAAAAAAAAAAAATGGCGGCCATGAACTGGAAACCCCAAATCGCTTGGCCACATGCCCGGGACTGCGGAGTGCTCCCATTAACATCGGACTTTCCCTGGTATCTGTCTAATCCGCTTGGGAGACAGATTAGAATGGGAGTCCAACAACTGGGGAACAGGAGCCAGATGTCGCAGTCTGATCTTCCCCTTTTAATCCACAATGGAACCGTGAAGAAGAAAGTGGATAAAACTGCCTGTCTGGCTGCAGCCAAAGACTTGCCTATGCAAAGAAAATAATTCCGTCTTCCTGTGGGAAAGGAGGGGGGGGCATATCAAGAGAGCCAAGCACAAAGACAAGAAACTGAGCGGCCAGAAAGAACAATGAGTGCTGTTCCTTCTGAAAGCGCAAGGAAGCAAATGGCCACGGCAACAAAAAGAGAGGGTTTTTTTTCAGAGCAGATGAAGAAAAAAGTACCAATCGCTACAAGCGTGTGTGGAAAGCAACAATCAACTCTGTGCCTTCTTATACTGACATAGAGATATTGCTGTCAAGTGAATATTTTTTTAGAAACTTGAAGATTTGCCGATACAAGGGACAAAATTTCTCAGTACTGAGGCAGGGGAAAGGCATCATGGGGCAGTGTTTACCCACGGTCACAGTCCAGCCAGAGGAAAGAGGGAGGAACCAACAAAAGCAGAGGAAACATTTTATACGCAAACAAACACAACTCAAGCTCAACTGCTATAAAAAGGTTGGGGTAAAAGTGGCCCCAAAAGTACCAGAACAAAATGGGAAAATGTGAGGTGAGAACTAATGGCTCCAGAGAACGTGGGGGAAGACAAGGGGATAAACCACAGAAGGGGCAAGAACTGATGCAATATTACTGTGAAGAAAACGCCTGAAATATGGTGACTGGTTCAAGTCATCTAAGTAAGTTTCATGGCTGAGTGGGGGTTTGAGACTCCCCAGCAATCTGACATTCTAACCCATACACCACACTGGCTCTGGTTCTCTCCAGTTTTCAGGGGCCACGTTAAGACTGCCACTTCTTTTTCAGATTCAGTACAAAATTATTGTGTCCAAGGTTCTGTCAGTAGTGACACGATCGTCTACTTACTTTCGGGAGCTTTAATGGCCATTTCATTTTTGAGCATTTACCTCCAGATAAAGGAGTAATTGGATTGCTCTTTGTAGAATTAATTATGATTCAAGGCTACAGAGTTGGATTTACTTGTTTTTCAGGACTAGACATAAAACTCCTTCTGGAATTTATATATTTTTTGCATATTATGATTGTATATTGTTTTTAATTATTTGCGAGCTACTTTGAGGGTTATACCAGAAGCCAGATACAATTTTAATGCATAAATATAATCTAAGCACATATTTGTACCTACCTGAAAACTTGCAACGATGCCCATTCCAACACAACCCAGCACACCAATAATTAACGTAATGAAATTGAAATAAGGAGGAATGAAATTTGTCACGTCATTCTGCTTCTTTATAATTAAATATTTTGTATACATTGTCGCTGCACCTAAAAAAAGGCAAAACCAAAAATTATTCATGAACTGAACTAAGCGCATCTAGATTATCTAGTACAGAGCTTGATTTAGTCCTAACCACATGTGGAAGAAAAAATCATGCTTATCAGATAATAATGCATAACTCTTCACTTCTGCCACTGCTTTCTGAATTATTCCAATAATAGCAGCATAACTGCAGATATTAGCAAGTGACAACTCTATCTCCATATGCCATGAAAAGCTTCACTTGCTAATTTTTGCATACAAATCTGTTTATAAAGGCAGTTTTTTCTCCCTGGCCAATTTGCAGTCCTAAATACAATAGACCTAATTCAAGAAAAACATTGTGGTCTCAGTTCTCATGACCCCCAATGTCTGAAAACACCTGATTATTATACCACTAAGAAGAAGAAGAAGAGATTGGATTTATACCCCGCCCTTCACTACCCAAAGGTGTCTCAGAGCGGCTTACAAACTCCTTTCCCTTCCCCTCCCCACGACAGACACCCTGTGAGGTAGGTGGGGCTGAGAGAACTCTTGACAGAAACTGCTCTTTTTCAAGAACAGCTGTGTCAGAGTTATGTCTTGCCCAAGGTCATCCAGCCAGGTGCAAGTGGAGGAGTGGGGAATCAAACCCAGTTCTCCCGGATTAGAGTCCGCGCACTTAACCACTACACCAAACTGGCTCTCTAACCATGTTTATACACTTTAATACCTGGCAGACTATTTATTTCAATAAATGAATATGTATAAAATATACATACCTAGAAATGCAGAAACATTAATCATAAACCCAAAGATACCACTTTCTGGAGGCTTTGCACCTGTGTCACTGCAATAAATGAAAACAAAATATTTTCACATTCAAGGAATACATTTACATCTATTCTAATTAATTATAACTGAATTTACTGCTCTTTAAAAGGTTGTATTAAATATTGCAATGTCCATGCTCATTTTTTAAACATTTGCTATTCTGTTGAGAGAAATCCTTCTAATCCAGAGAAAGCTGTGAAGTTCCTTTAAAATCATACAGACTACTGCCAACACTCCACAATGAAGTGCTCAGCAGCCTGATAACCTCCCCCCCCCCCCATCAATAAAACTGACAACCCACTGACTTCAATGAAACTTACTTCCAAGTATGCTTGGAATTGCCATCTGAGGCCGGGGGACTTAAACAGAACTTGCAGACCCATTCTAAGCATGGTAACCAGGAAATGTCCTATTTTCTTCCACAGAATTGTTTCAAACTACGTGTGCATAAGATTACAACTTTGGTGTGTGTGCGTGCGTGTGATTATTTTACATATACCTTCACATAAAGCAACTCCTATGAGGTAGCTTAGATGGAGAGAAAGTCACTCATCCAAAGTTAAGTTCAAGACTGAATAGGAATTTGAAATATGACAAAAACAAATCAGTGTAAGAGAATTATTTATTGAGAAACAAGTTTGACAGTCTCCCTGAATTCTCAACACATTTCCAATGTTTGTGTCCTTCCTCAGGGAAAACTGATAATCCTTTATACAAAAATGTCTCAGAAAAAGATAGTTCTTTCTCTATCTAGCTGGCAAATTTGTCTAGAAACTTAAAACTGCTTCTCCCTTTCAGTCCACACCCATATCCAAATGCAATAATAAACTACTCTACTGCCAACACTCTAGGCACATATTGGACTGACAGACCACAGTCCTATTACCAGGGCTATGCAAGAAAATTTGACCTCTACTTGTGCCAATCAACATCCAGGTTCCCTATCTTTTGTTATCATATTAATTTCATTTAGATGCCTTTCAGAAACACAGGCCATTTACGCCCATTATGGACACATATCTTACTGCAGATTCTCAGAGCAGTAAGCCTTTAATCTTTACTTCAGATTCTGTGCCTGCCTTACACACCATTCTTTTTCCTCTGGTGTATTTATTCTGCAGCTACAATTAAAAACCCACACTTTTCTAAATCAGGGTGGAACATCACTTGTGACATGTGGGGGGGGGGGGGGACATCCAAAGTTTTTTTTCAAAAAAAATTATGCAATTGCCCTATCATAGCTGCGCAATAGCATCCAGCAAGCACCTTCTATCTAAATCCTTGTGGTTCAGGTTTTGCACATGCATTTTAGGGTTAGTTCCTTGAATGAATGAAAACAGAAAGGAATGCAGGCAAAGGGGGAAAACCCACTGTTGAAATTGACCAGTTTTTTTTCTGAAACAGCAGCTAGAAGCCACATTTTCCATGTTGCCGAGCTCTAGGGAATTCTCTTCTGTGTTATTGGCCACTGTGAAAAATGGGAGTCATATGTTCTCATAATATGGGGGAACATGTTGAGTGTACAGATTGCACAGCAGGACCCACTGACACTGGCATTGCAAGCTGTGATCGTTAGCAACGTGTGTGTTTGTGCGTGCACCTGTGCAAAGTCATAAGAACATAAGAGACGCCAATGTTGGATCAGGCCAAAGGCCCATCCAGCCCAACACTGTATCACACAGTGGCCAGAAATACCAGTGCCATCAGGAGGTCCACCAGTGGGGCCAGGACATTAGAAGCCCTCCCACTGTTGACCCCCCCCCAAGCACCAAGAAGACAGAGCATCACTTGCCCCAGAGCCCCTATCTATACCTTGTGGCTAGTAGCCACTGATGGACCTCTGCTCCATATGCCTATCTAATTCCCTTTTGAAGCCGTCCATGCTTGTAGCCGCCACCACCTCCTATGGTAGCGAATTCCATGTGTCAGCTGCAACTCCACCACACTTTGCACAGGGCTGCAATTTATATGAGGGAAGAGTCCCTTGGCAGAACCTCTGGAGAGCTTTTTTAGTCCTGTGCCACTAAATTGAAAAATTGAAAAAAAATTCCTTCCCTCCATTGACTGAGGTCTCTCCCCCCCTTTATTCTTGGAAGGGAGGAGGGGAGGGGAGGGGAGGGGAAGGGAGAGATGGGAGTGAGGCTCTGACGGCATCGGGATGTTCCTCGTGACTGTCTTAACACTCCTGACCAGTGTTCCATCTCAGCTGAGTTAGTGTGAGCTAGCTCACAGTTTTTTAGCCTCCGGCTCACACATTTTTGCCTTCGCTCAGGAAGGAGGGCTCCAGAGCAAACTAATTGATGCAGTAGCCAAATTGTTTGCTCACAACTTTAATGCCGGTAGCTCACAAAGTAGAATTTTTGCTCACAAGACTCCACAGCTTAAAGGGAACATTGCTCCTGACTCTCCATTGGCTTCTTTGGGAGCAAGGCGAGAGGGCTTAAGGCCATGTGGTTATGATCGGTATCGAGGAGAAGAATCTTTCCATCTGAAGCTGTGTGCAAATCACCCAAAGGCAGGTGGGATTGCTTTGCTTGGGCTCCAGACTCCCCTCAAAGCCCTGTGTGCTTCTGTAGTGCACTCGTTTGGAAAGCTGGGGAATGTTGACACCCCCACGGGCTCTGCTCACCTCCCTCCCCTTGATGAAGCCTAGCAATGTTCTCCCATTTAGCAACACAGTGTGAAAGGGTGCGGAGTTGGCCCTGCTCACAGGAGGAGGCTGCTGTGTCTGAGCAGGTTTGAATGGCACAGCTCCTCTCCCTCCCTGCCTCACTATCTACTAACTCAGCATCAAGATCAGGTTTCTCCTCTCGTCGGCAAATCCTTTTTTCTTTTTCTTTTGCACTGGGGATGCTGCCATTTGTTTCCTCTCCAATCCCACTTTCAAGTCAATATCAGCTAAACCTTGTGCAGCTCATTTTAACACCCCCCTCTCCGGTTTTAATTTTTTTTTTAAATTCAGCAATCCAAGACTAGTGACAGACTCATGCCGCTTGTTTAAATTTTTTAAAATTAAAAACTACGGGGAAATGGAGCTTGTACACCGACGAAGGGGGGAGGATGGCGGAAGGTGCAGAGTGGGAGGAACGACCTCAATGTGGGCGGTGGAGTAACCTTTGAGGGGCAGGAATTGGGCACACCGGGGGGGGGGATTTGATGGATTCAGTATGCTTTTGAATTACCTTCGTCTTGGAAGCGAAGCAAGGGAAAAACCGGCACAAAAGCACCCTCAGAAAAACCGGGGAAATAGCGAATGGAAAGTGAACTGAGCACTGAAGGGAGGCAAATCAATGTAGAACAAAAAAAAAACCCACACCCAACAGACATGCACAGTGAAAGTGAAGCAAGACACCCATGCATAATAGGCAATATCAACTGACCAGGGTCACGACTGCCTTACCAGGGACAGGAAATGGATGCTGCCCTCCTTGAACAGATTGGTACAGTATCCAGACATCAGAACCTTATAATTATGGGAGGCTTCAACTTCCCTGATGTGTGCTGGGAGACAGGCTCAACAAATCAACAAGAATCACGCAACTTCCTGACCTGTCTGGCCAACAACTTCCTTTTTCAAATGAAGGAGGAAGCTACAAGGGGCTTGGACATACTAGACTTAATATTAATCAACAGGGAAGAATTGGTAGACGGGGTGAAGGTGGTGGGGACCTTAGGGGGAAGTGACCATGTCCAATGTTCCCTCTAAGCTGTGGAGTTAGGGGGAAGTGACCATGTCCAATGTTCCCTCTAAGCTGTGGAGTCCTGTGAGCAAAAATTCTACTTTGTGAGCAACTGGCATCAAAGTTGTGAACAAGTGATTTGGCTACTGCATAAATTAGGTTACTCTGGAACCATCCTTCCTGAGCTAAGACAAAAATGTGTGAGCCAGAGGCTAAAAAACTGAGCTAGCTCACACTAACTCAGCTTAGAGGGAACACTGACCATGTCCTCCTTGAATTCCAGTTGCTGTGGGGGGTCAAGGAAGTTTGTAGCCAGACTCGTAGGTTAGATTTTCGTAGGGCCAACTTCAATGGACTCAGAGGCTTGATGGAAGTCATTCTGTGGGAGAGTATGCTGGAAGGGAAAGGAGCGAGTGAAGGGTGGGCTCTTCTCAAACATGAGCTTTTGCAAGCTCAAGCCCTCACTATTCCAGCAAGACAGAAATATGGTAAGGGCTCCAAGAAACCGATGTGGATGAACCGAGAGCTTCAGAATAAGCTAAGGGAGAAAAAGGAAATGTCAGGAAATTGAGGGAAGGTGAGACCTCGAAAGAGGAGTATATGAGATTTACTAGGTACTGCAGATCAGCCATCAGAGAAACCAAAGCTTGGTATGAGTTGGGTCTGGCCAGGGGGGCTCACTACAGTAAGAAAAACGTCTACAGACATGTGAGAAGCAAACGCAAGGTAAAAGAGACAATTGGACCACTTTTGGGAGTAGAAGGAGAAACTCTGGTGGAAGACAGAGAAAAAGCAGACAAGCTTAATGACTTTTTTGCCTCTGTTTTCTCCCAGAACTCGAGCCCATCTAGAGATGGTATAGGACATAACAGGGCACCTGAGTGTCCAGTTGACATCGACAGGGAGGCTGTGGAAGGGCACCTGGCTGCACTGGATGAATACAAATCCCCTGGGCCAGATGGTGTGCACCCAAGAGTGCTCAAAAGAGCATTCTAAGGAACTTGCAGAGCCTCTGTCCATCATCTTCAAGGCGTCCTGGAGGACTGGGGATGTGCCACAAGATTGGAGGAGAGCGAATGTTATCCCAATCTTTAAGAAAGGGAAGAAGGATGACCCGGGAAACTACAGGCCAGTCAGTCTGACTTCTGTTGCTGGGATGATATTAGAGCAGATTTTAAAGGGATCGATCTGTAAGCATCTGAAGGACCACTTAGAGATCCAGGGAAGTCAACATAGTTTTGTCCCCAACAGATCTTGTCAGACCCACCTGGTTTCCTTCTTTGATCGTGTGACGAGCTTACTAGATCGTAGGAACTCTGTTGATGTGATTTACCTGGATTTCAGTAAAGCTTTTGATAATATTCCCCATGAAATTCTGATGGGCAAACTGGAAGATTGTGGACTGGGCGATAGGACAGGTGGATAGGGAACTGGTAAGAGGACCGCACCCAAAGAGTGGTGGTCAATGGCATTTCATCAGATTGGAGGGAGGTGTCTAGCGGGGTGCCACAGGGCCTGGTACTTTTCAATATTTTTATCAGTGTAGATTACAATTTATTAGTACAGTCATTGACCAAATATGTAAAAGAACCGAAAAGACATCAGCCGGTAAAACAGTAAAATGCATACAGACGCTATCCAGAATATCAAATATTAAAATATTAGGAATAAAATTAAAATATTATTAGATAATTAAAAACTCTATTTAAGTACAGTATTCACTATCTAACTGCTAATAGCTTGTCTCTGGATTTTGATAGCCTGCATGGCAAATATTTTTATCAATGATTTGGATGAAGAGGTAGAAGGGCTATTCATTCAATTTGTTGATGATACCAAATTGGGAGGAGAAGCAAACACCCAAGAAGATAGAGTTAAAATTCAACAAGATCTGAATACTCTGGAGAAGTGGACAGTTGCAAACAGGATGCAGTTCAACAAAGAGAAATGCACAGTATTACATCTGGGCCACAAAAATGTCAAGCACAAATACTGGATGGGGGATACGTTTCTGGGGAGTAGTGTATGCGAAAGAGATCTTGGGGTAAGAGTGGACTGTAAACTAAATATGAGCAGTCAGTGTGATGCGGTGGCAAAAAAGGCAAATTCAGTCTTGGGTTTATTAAAAGGGCCACAGCATCGAAATTGCAGGAGGTCATAGCCTCTCTGTATACTGCCTTGGTCAGGCTGCATCATGAGTACTGTGTGCAGTTCTGGAGGCCTCACTTCAAAAAGGATGTGGACAAAATTGAGAGGGTGCAGAAGAGAACAATGAGGAAGATCAGGGGTCTGGAGACCTAGCCCTACGAGGAGAGGCTAAGGGTCTTGGGAATGTTTAGTTTGGAGAAGAGGAGATTGAGGGGGGACATGATTGCTCTCTTTAAATATCTGAAAGGCTGTCATTTGGAGGAGGGCAAGGAGCTGTTCCAGTTGGCAGCAGAGGATAGGACCCGAAGCAACAGGTTTAAATTACATGCAGAAAGGTATCGGCTGGATATTAGGAAAAAACTTTTTCATGGTCAGAGTGGTTCAAAGGTGGAATCAGTTGCCTAGAGAGGTGGTTAGCTCCCCTTCACTGGCAGCTTTCAAGAAGAAGCTGGATGAATATTTGTCAGAGATGCTTTAGGCTGGTCCTGCAATGGGCAGGTGGTTGGACTAGATGGTCTGTATGGCCCCTTCCAACTCTATGATTCTATGAATACCTGCTTTTAATTTAATGTGCATTTTTAAAAAAATTAACCTTTCATTCAGTGTTTTCTTTGAAATAATCTCCGAACAGCTTCATGGACAGTAGAGAACTCACGTCCCAAGTGAGCCACTTGTAACAAAGCTGAAGTACTTCTGCAATTACAGATTGGCCTGTACTACCTAAATGTTATTTTGAGCTGTGATCACTTCAAAGCGTTTGAAGAGCTCTAGGTAAGATGAGAATGGAATCTGCGCATTTGACCAATGCATAATTTGAACTTCTTGGAACACTTCACATTTTAAGAGCAGTCCAAATAATCTAAAATTGCAATGAATGTCCTTCATTTTTTATCTAACACGTTTAAAATCAGGTTGTATGTGTGAATTACAGAAAATGTGTATCGAAATGTATTTCCAAATATATAATACAAATCTACAATGTGATTACATTCTAACTTAGTTGCTACTACCCATAAAGGAAAGGATCAGGAAGAAAAATACAAAGGTACACTTGACTTTGTACATTTTTACTTTAACCTTAGGTTTTTTAATAGCTAGTAAAGGTAAAGGTTCCCTTGCTCGAAAGCCAGTCGAATCCGACTCTAGGGTTGCGGTGCTCATCTCCGTTTCAAAGCCGAAGAGCCAGCGCTGTCCGAAGACGTTTCCGTGGTCATGTGGCCGGCATGACTAAACACCAAGGTGCACGGAACGCTGTTACCTTCCTACCGAAGTGGTACCTATTTATCTACTTGCAATTTCTTGCTTTCGAACTGCTAGGTGGCAGGAGTTTTAATAGCTACTTGCCTACTAAGTTCTGGTGAGTAAAAGTGTGGTGATCAAACCGGGAAGCCCTGGAAACCTTGTCCCCCCCCCTTTAAGTCCCAGATGACTACCCCAGGTATGTTAGGTAGCCTAGTAATTTTTTTGCAAGCTAAGAACTTTTCCCATGCAATTGTAAACAGAACCACACCCTTCTCAGTCACCTTTGCAACAGTAACTTTGTTTAGGATTGCACGGCTACAGTCTTATTTTCAGTGCAAATCTGTATGAAAATTATGGGCATTATCTAGTCAAAATCAGGACTGCTTTAAATTAAAGTTAAAAATATGACGAGTTCTCCCACTGAACTAAACGAAATTTAGCAGTGTTTACTTACCTCATTTCAAAGGAAAACAGACAATTTCAAAGGAAATAGAAAGAGTGGTTCTTGCATTGGTTCATATATTAAAATTCTCAAATATGCTTGTAGTTTGGTGTTTATATTTTAGCACATGATGGGGACTGATCGCCCAGCTGCCTCCCTTCCTACCTTTGTTTGCTAACATCAGTGGGAGGGACCAAATGTTTATTATTAACATGTAACATTTTTTACAACAAACTAGAGTTATATGATTAACCAGGGAAACTGCAAGTATCCACAGAGATGGGACTCCAACTTTAATGACAATATACCAAACAGATACAGAGTAGGTTCCTGTCACAAAATTTAAGAATTTCTAGTTGAAACAAGTAAAAATATTCTGTGAGGAAGAGAGCTCCATGGAGAAAGAATCACAGCCACAGTGATGACTCTTGAAACTGTTAACTTCCTAACAAAAAATATTCAGCTTGTCACTAAAGCCAGCATTCTTTCCAAAGGATATGAAGGTAGCAAATGTAATACCAACTGTTTAAATCCGGATAAAATCAAGGAAATTTTACGATGTTTAGATAAATTTCTGTTTCAAGTAATTTTTTTTTTGGGGGGGGGGTGTTCCTAACAAGGAAAAATCAACATAGTTTCTATAAAAGGGGGGGGTCCCTGTCTGACCACCCTTTTGAAGTTCTTCAGACAGTTAATAAATACATGGGCAAGGGCAGGGCTTTTTTTGTAGAGCAGGAACTCATTAGCATAATAGGCCACACCCAGCAGCAGAAACTCATTAGCATATTAGACCACACCCGACAGCACAGCACATTAGCATATTAGGCCACGCCTCATGCCTTCCCTTGGCTTGCCTGGGCACCCCACAGGCTGCGGGGAGCCCGGACAAGCCAGGCTGGGGAAGGCATTTAAATGCCTCCCCGATCCTTCCAGGGGGACCCCTAGCCTGCCTGCCTTGGAGTCACCAGGGGGGGGGTGTCACTCTCCAGGCCTTCCCTCTGTAACCACGCATGCATAGGTTTTGGCTGTAGTGGGCGTGACCAGCTGAGGCCAGCCGGAACTCCGTTCCTGTGCATTCCTGCCCAAAAATAACCCTGGGCAAGGGTGTTCCAGCAGACATTAAATACTCCCAAAATGGTTTTTTTTTTAAAAAAAAAGTCCTTCAACAGAGAGTCCTGAACAGCAGCCATAAAACAATATAACGTATCAGAAAGCTGCACAATAAAGAAACCTCAAAGATATTTTAAAATACAGCACTATTAAAACCAGCATATGTATATAAGATTTTTCACAGTTCTTCCAGTAAATTTTCAGTGATAGCACGCTGATGGTTTAACAATTCTTCTTGAACATCTTGTAGGAACTACATGCTACCTTAACTCATACTACCTACTTTAACAATACTCAAATTTTAAATGGATTTCTCTAGCCTTGAAAAACTGACCTTTTGATTGACTGGCAACATTGGTGATATATTCTTGTAACCAGGTGATAGCAAATCAGTGATGCCAAGATATACTTTTATTCCTTTACAGTGTTTCATAGTAACTCAATGAGTACATTTATCAGAAAATGACATGTATTTCTTACCTATCCCATTGTCATTTTAAATGGATCTGTATCGGGACAGTTATAGCTTACTAGCAGCTTTTTATTTTGTAGGTATTGCTTTTATGGAGTTTATTGCGGCTACAATATTCCCAGGTGTATGTTTTATGTGTGTGTGAGTGTATAAACACATTCTTGGTTAATTCATTTTATGGTTATGTAGTTACTAATTAACCATAAAATGAAGGCTTTATCAAAACACCTTTGGGCCTTTGTTTTATTCTAACACAATATACTTTACTGACTTGGTGTGGGTGCCATTTGTTCATTAAAGTTTTGTATCTTTGCTTTTTAAAAATAGTTACACCTTTTCCCTCAGTCTGTCACTTAAATCAATAACATTAAAAATGGTGGGGAAAGACAAGAGGGATGGCTTGGGACTGTTCAATCTGTGATTAAGGCTGCTTTCATGTAAGTTGGATAATGCACTTTAAACAATCGTTTGCAAGTGTATTGAAAGTGCATTATTCAACAAACGTGAAGCAGCCTTAGGCTGCAGTCACACACACTAAATAATCCACTTTCAATCTACTTTCCAACTGGATTTTACTGTGCGAACTGGCAAAATCCAGTTGGAAAGTGCATTGAAAATGGATTATTTAGTGTGTGTGACCGCAGCCTTAGTCTTGTTCCGAAGGGGCCAGGACGTAGAATGCAAATACTGAATAGAACCTTTTATTATCTACATGACAGGCACAGACATCCCCCTCCCCCTGTATAATGCAGATAATCCTCTCTCCGTCCCCTTTTCTATCTCCCATCAATTGGCTAAAATAATGTCTTGCACAAAAAAAGCTCTTCCCAACTTGCTGTACAGCAAATGTGTCCAATGCTTAACACTGTGGTGTTTTGGAATTGTTTCAAACTCCTGTAGGTATTAACAGAAAGTGGGGAAAGCACAAACTGATCTGACACACAAGAGGAAAAGTACACATTCTTGCTTTTAACTTCAGCTGTGCTGAAGAGTCCAGTAACTATCTATGTCAAAGGGAACGTTCAATAAATGCTTTCTCCCACAAAGATAAGCATTAAGGCTAGGCCAACTTCCTTCTCAGCAGAGAATCAGTGCACCACATTAGCACATATCATTCCCCCTCGAGGACAGTGCTCAGTCTCGTCATCGCAGCAAATACTAGGGTTGTTTTTCACTCCAGTCCCTAGAATGCCCTTAACCATCCCGTATGTTAAGCCGCAAAAGCAGCAGGGAAAAGCAGGCCTTTCCTGCTTTAATGACCAACAGTGCAAAGTCAGGGTATTACTACTTCTTACAAAGGGGCCTGAACACCCTTCCTCATTTCGACTTCTCTCTCCTATATGAATATAAAAATTAAAGGACATTTGTGACTTAGCATGCAGCTGCTAAGCTGAAATTACAATTTGTGTGAACAAGGCCCTAACTTGGTTACATCCCTCGTTGTCCCATATAGTACACTTCCCACATCTGTGTACACGTGGGGAAAATACTGACTGAAAGTAGTGCCTCTTTGCCAGTTTACCCTTACCACTAAATGGGGCACTCTCATTCAACAAATGGTTGCCATGTTTTTTTCCTCTAACACAAGATCTGTGCTTTTAATAGCTCCAAGACAGGAAAACTTTTAAGAGGTACAACTTGAGGGAGGGGGGATGTAAGTGTAATAAATGGGGAAAGCTTCATCTACTGAGTGTAGTTTTTAATGAACGGCACTAAGGGACTAATCATCCTGTAGTTGTTAATGATTGGTACAAATGCACTACCAAGAAAGGCAGTTCTTTTGTAGAAGGGGGGAAAATGTCACCAGGTGCTGTTCACCACCACACACTACAGTGAGGACAACTCTAGCTGGTAACATTCTCTTCACTACAGTGAGGAGAACAACTCTAGTCAGTAACATTCTCTTTTCTATGCAAAACATGCAACCTGATCCTTATGATGCTTATTCAGAATTATGTCCGAATGAGTTTATTAAGACTTGCTTCCTACCTAGTACGTACCTTGGGTTGCAATCCTAAGCATTGGGCTGCAATTCTAAGCATTTTACTATAGAACAATTATCACTGAAATCAGTGAGACTTTTTTGCAGATAAATGTGCTGAGGATAGTATAAAGTTCAAACCTGCACAAATTAAGAGGCAAAACAGGAAGTCCTGGGAAATCCAAGACCGGAACCACTGGAACCCTTTAAGAACCATGTAAAAACGTGCACGTATTGCATTTTGGGTATATTTCTACCCCAAGCCAAATTCCTAAAGTACTGTAAAAAAATTGCCACAAAGAGAATTTGTTTGTAGTGGCAGAAGTCACTTGAATAACACATACCGGCATGTTTCCTTTAGAAAGTTTTTTTTAAAATTGAAACAAATTGGTATTAGAAAGCTAATATGCTTTTCTGAATATTAAATGAATTAAATTTTTGGACCTTATGGTATTTTTTTTAGCCCAAGGACATATGTCTCTGTGATGAGGATATTCTTCACGTGATAGGAAAAGGCCATCAGGTTTTCATGAAGGTCTGTATCTCTCCAGAGCAGTTAAAAATGGTTCCCTGCAGCAGTGTTTTCATATGGTATTTTTACCCCAATACGTAAAATTGGCTTGAGGCAAAAAAAGTACCCCAAGGGCAAAATGCATAGAATTTTGTTTGCAGAAAACAAACTGTAAATTGTAACTGGTTGTATTTTGGGGACAATTTTAACTACTGCAAGGTGACAATGCTCTAAAGGGACAAAGGAATACAGCTGGTTCTCTGTGCATTCTGCCAACAAAAATGCAACCAGAGTAGGACATTCACGCCTGATAGGCTTATAAGGCGAATAGCTGCCCTAAATGGTTTAATTTGGATCAGGACTGTAGTCATAACCATGGGATAAAAGGGTGTAACCACATGATTGACTCCACATGATTTCAATAATCAAAATAGAGTCCCTCTCCCCCAAGCCTTGCACAATTTTGGTAGCTGTTGTAAAGAAAATAAAGAAGACCACCATTGTGATCCAAACACTGCTCTCCCAGCATAACATCCATTTTGGGCCTTACTTAGGACTGACTGGCATTTTGTGGTTACATTCCAGTGCTGTCAATGGAATGCAACCTGCAAATTAAACTTGCTATCTCAAGCGCACTTACCAGGTAGGCAAAACCCTACTGAAATAAATGGGGCTTGCTTCTGATTTCAGGTGCCTATGATCTGATTCTGCTCAGGTGCCTATGATCACAGCCTCTAACTCAGGAAACAGAACCCTCTCTGTCCTAACCTACTGTACACCTGTAGCAGATTGAGGTGTTCTAGGGGACTATACCACTTAAGATTGCAGGTGATGGATACCATTTCTGAACAAGCCCCTCTTTTAAAAAGAGTCTGCATGGTTCAGGCTGCCAACCTCCAGGAGGGGTCTGGAGACCTCCCAGAATTACAACTGATGTCCAGTTCACCTGGAGAAAATGGCTGGTTTGTAGGGTAGACTCTATGGTATTATATCCCAAGGTCCCTCCCCTCCCCCAAACCCACCCTCTCCAGGGTGGGGAAACATCTAGACATTTGGGGGGAGGAGCCTGGGGAGGGCAGGGTTTGGGGAGGAACCTCAGCAGGGTAAAAGGTCATAGATCCACTCTCCAAAGCAGTCATCTTCTCCAGGGGAACTGGTCTCTGTAATATGGGGATCAATTGTAACATAATATGGAGAATCAATTGTAACAGTGGGAGAGGTCCAGGCCCCACCTGGAGGTTGGCAACCCTAACCAGGCTCCACCCACAGTTCCTACCCTACGGTGCAAGCCAAATCAGGGTCCTTTCACTGCTGGGCTAGCCTTCTCAATCGCAAAGTTTTAAAGAAAACACACGTAAGATGTGCACCACCTCCCTCCGCACACTGAAGGTGCCCCAGAGAAGAAGAAAAGAGATTGGATTTATACCCCGCCCTTTACTACCCTGGAGCTGCGGTGGCTCAAGTGGTTAAAACGCTGAACTGCAGGCTGTGGAAGGTCAGTAGTTCAGCAGTTCGAGACCCGAGTTGCCGCATGACGGAGTGAGCTCCCGTCTCTAGTTCCAGCTCCTGCCAACCTAACAGTTCGAAAGCAAGAAACTGCAAGTAGATAAATAGGTACCACTTCAGTGGGAAGGTAACAGCGTTCCATGCGCCTTGGCGTTTAGTCATGCTGGCCACATGACCATGGAACGTCTTCAGACAGCGCTGACTCTTCGGCTTTGAAACAGAGATGAGCACCGCAACCCTAGAGTCGGATTCGACTGGCTTTCGAGCAAGGGAACCTTTACCTTTACTACCCAAAGGCGTCTCAGAGCGGCTTACGAACTCCTTTCCCTTCCCTTCCCTTCCCCACAACAGACACCCTGTGAAGTAGATGGGGCTGAGAGAGCTCTTGACAGAAACTGCTCTTTTTCAAAAGCAGCTCTTATCAGAACCACGGATTGCCCAAGGTCATCCAGCCAGGTGCAAGTGAAGGAGTGGGGAATCAAACCCGATTCTCCCAGATTAGAGTCCACGCAGTTAACACCAAACTTGCTATCAATACCAGAGTCCATTGCGCTGCCCGCGCAGAGCAACAGGCCCGGGGGAGCCCGGTGTCCCGCCGACCCTCTTCCCCGCGGCCAACAGGGGGCGCCTCTTTGACACCCCCGTCTCACCTGATATACGGGAAAAGCGGCTCCACATGGCCGCAGAGCACGGCGATCACGTAGGAGATGATGAAGGCGGCCGAAGACCAGGACACCAGCAGCGTCGGGATGAAGGCCACTCCCCGCGTGAAGGCGCAGGGCATCCACCCGCGGCCCCCCTTGGGGATCAGTGGCTGCCTCTCGCCGGCAATGGGCATGGGGGCGGCGGACTGGCGGCGCGGCGGGAGGACTTGTTAGCCGCCTGGCGGGGGGTGAAGTCACAAAGCACTTGAAGTCACACCAGTTGCCCTTGCAGCAGGCGCCTCGGGGAAAACGCGCCGGGCGGTTGCCTTGCCTGACGAACATACACACACACACACACACCCTCCAATATCCCCGCAGGGGAACTGGGGCGAACGCTGTCCTCCCCGCCCAGGGTCCCTTCTCTTTTTCGGGAAAAGCGCGCAGCAGCAGCCACTTATTTCTTGGGGCTCCCCCACGCGCGCTCACATCTGCCCCGGGGAGAGGCGTTCCTCCCACCCACACACCAACCGAGGCGACCTTTCCGCTGTTTCCAGAAGCACGCGAGCCAGTCTCGCCCTGATGAGACGGTCCCACTAGCTGGCTCTCCGCAACCGAACCGGAATACGGTCCCCCGCCTCGCCACTACACGGACAGACCCAGAGGCCGGGGGCTCCGCGCGCAGCAGGCTCGCTTCCCGCCACAAACGAGGTCCCCTGCGCACGTCCCGAGAAGGAGCCGCCCTCTCCGCCTCCACAGGGAAGCGCAAAGGACGCTCCCTCAGATGGACCCGGGCGAATTCCTTTCTCCCTTCGCCAAATCTGGCCGCGCAATTCTCTTCACTGACAAGAGTTATCCCCCCCCCCCCCTTCAGCCCCCCCCCCTGGGCAAAAACCCCTT